>NC_134850.1:65545310-65848340 GCF_965363235.1 Mytilus galloprovincialis | reverse complement strand
ATAATGAACACGATGAATAAAACAAAAAGTGTGTATTAGGTATTATTTTATTTTTTGATATTTTTATTTGCATGGATTATTTAATTACTTTATCAAATTATAAAAAAATAGTATTTAATTATTTAACTATTCTGACTCGCTGTCATATGGAATAAATATATTACATGTACTTACATTGATCTTCTAAAAATGTTTGTAAATAAGGTGACTTCACATTTAAATACTTCAATGTTTCAAATTAATTCTTAAAATGAAAACTGAGTTTGACAAGAAGCCATATTTTATCAAATTGATTAATGTAGACAAATCTTTTTTACAGTTACAAATGTATGTGACAGTTAAACACTCAATAACTTTCTTTAATTAGTATAGTAAGATAATACAGAGTGAATGAATTATAAAAAAGGTTGGATTCAGTTTTTAATTGTCAATTATACTTCCCTATATTTTTCGAACTATCTATTCATATATATGTGTAACCAAGAAATCCACAGTCTAAAATGAGGATTTGGTCACAACTAAATGTTAAACCTAAGTAACCATGCACCATAAACTAGTAGTAATACACAGAAGATTAATGTCACTTAGTATATAATTTATTTCCAAGACTGGAACTTGTCACCAAGCCTGTGACTTCCAAACTTATATCTTTTACAAAATAGTACAATATATATATATATATATATATGAGAATTAAACAATAAGCTAAGATCAATTATTACATAATGTGTTGACAAATATAAACAAGTTATTATCCAGATAAAGAAAGATAAATAATTAATACAACTCTTTTAGCAATGTCTCTAATTTAGGGCGATATCTTTTTGCGCCAAAAAGTAACTCATTTGCGCCACAACTGAATTACACCAATACTTCTTTTGCGCCACCTAATTTTCAAAACTAAAGGTATCATTTGCGCCAATAAAACAATCATTTAATTCCGCCATTTTTATATATTTTTATGCCCCACCTACGATAGTAGAGGGGCATTATGTTTTCTGGTCTGTGCGTCCGTTCGTCCGTTCGTTCGTCCGTTCGTTCGTCCGTTCGTCCGTCTGTCCCGCTTCAGGTTAAAGTTTTTGGTCGAGGTAGTTTTTGATGAAGTTGAAGTCCAATCGACTTCAAACTTGGTACACATGTTCCCTATGATATGATCTTTCTAATTTTAATGCCAAATTAGAGATTTTACCCCAATTTTACGGTTCACTGATAGAAAATGATAGTGCAAATTTCAGGTTAAAGTTTTTGGCTTCAGGTTAAAGTTTTTGGTCAAGGTAGTTTTTGATGAAGTTGAAGTCCAATCAACTTGAAACTTAGTATACATGTGCCCTATGATATGATCTTTCTAATTTAAATGCCAAATTAGAGTTTTGACCCCAATTTTACGGTTCACTGAACATAGAAAATGATAGTGCAAATTTCAGGTTAAAGTTTTTGGCTTCAGGTTAAAGTTTTTGGTCAAGGTAGTTTTTGATGAAGTTGAAGTCCAATCAACTTGAAACTTAGTATACATGTGCCCTATGATATGATCTTTCTAATTTAAATGCCAAATAAGTGTTTTGACCCCAATTTTACGGTTCACTGAACATAGAAAATGATAGTGCAAATTTCAGGTTAAAGTTTTTGGCTTCAGGTTAAAGTTTTTGGTCAAGGTAGTTTTTGATGAAGTTTAAGTCCAATCAACTTGAAACTTAGTATACATGTGCCCTATGATATGATCTTTCTAATTTAAATGCCAAATTAGAGTTTTGACCCCAATTTTACGGTTCACTGAACATAGAAAATGATAGTGCAAATTTCAGGTTAAAGTTTTTGGTCAAGGTAGTTTTTGATAAAGTAGAAGTCCAATCAACTTGAAACTTAGTATACATGTTCCCTTTGATAAGATCATTCTAATTTTAATGCCAAATTAGAGAATTTATTCCAATTTCACAGTCCTTTAAACATAGAAAATGATAGTGTGAGTGGGGCATCCGTGTACTGTGGACACATTCTTGTTTATTTTATATAGCTCTGAATTTATCAATTTTGAAGGTCGCTCTGACAACATATCGGTTGCTTTTCTTTTGCATTTGTTTCGTGAATATGATCTTATTCTCCTTTCAAAATAATTGTACACGATTCATCTGTGAATAGCCTAGCACAACACGACTTAACTGTACATCTCTACCTTATATCTTCAGTTTTCTTTACAATGCCTGACGGAATTTGTGTTCTTTAACATGATGACCGGTTTTCCTCTATTGGACTCTATTTTTTTAATGGTATGGAATACATCTTGACTCGTGACAAAATATTCTTTTACTTAACAATTTATTTTTTGGTGAGTTTTCTTAAATTTGATGATAGAGTGTATAGTTAAATCTTAAATGGAAAAGTTGATTATAGTACAATGTATATGTACATGTATGATATAGGTAAAACATGTACAGGTATGATATAAGTAAAAAAATATTTACAGGTAAATGTGGCGCAATTTCATTTCAATTATTGGTGTAATTAATACCATCAAAATAAAAGAGAGTGGCATAATTAATACCTTTTCAAAACTGCAATTGGCGCAAAATGATTCTGCCCCTAATTTAAGAAGGATAAAAGGATTAAGCCCTGAGGCATTATTGTCACTTTGATTATAAAATGTCCATTATCAATTAGATATATATTAACTTATTGTCCAAGTAGAAGATATAATATAAACATAATTAATTATAAATTCTTTGAGTCTCAAACATTAGCATTAAAAACCTAAACACATCTGAAAGTCATTTTAACTCTGTCATATATATATGTTTAATAAATAATGCAACAATTTATTTTTAGTTAAACTTATTTTATTATCTCCTTATTAATTTCAGCTATGTCAACCATAAGGACTTTGAACACAGTTATTGAATTAGTTTCCTTGGAGACTTTAACAGTAATTATTAAGACTTGGAACCAGACAGAATGAAACTGTGAGAAAGTTTACATATACATGTACAGTGTACATGTAGCTTCAATATGAATCAATTGATACACTGTAAGTATATCTTCTATGAAAGTTATAAATTGGTTGTTCACAAAATTTAGTTTTTACTAGACAAATGCTAGATATATTTGAGCATAAAATACAAGACCAAATTATATATTAAAACAAATACAAAAGTTTTTCTAAATATTACTTTATTTCCAATATTTATGATGATATTAATTATATGATCAAATTGTTAGATACAACTACACTGTATAAAATAGAGGATGTTGTATGATTGCCAATGAGACAACTCATCCAATGACAGACAAAATGACAACAATTAACAACTGTAGCCTAAAGTAGGTCACCATACAGTCTTAAACAATGAGTAAATCCCATACCACACAGAGAGCTATAAATGACCCTGTAATGACAAATGTAAAACAATTGAAACAAGAAATTTGGCCTTGTTTAATATGTACAAAATAATGAACAAAAAAAAAACAATATGTGATACAACAAACAACAACCACTGAATTGGGACAGACATAAACATGTGGCAGGGTTAAACATGAAAGCTGGTGCCCAATCCTCCCCTTACCTGAAACAGTGGCGTAACAGTACAAAATAACAACAAATTATAAAATAAGTTGAAAAAGTATTAACTCATCAGATGGATACAAAAAGAAATACATTTAACCAAAAAAAAGAGGGGACATGCCCGGTACAAGTATACAAACAACTGAAAGACACTGACATTCAGTACAGATATGAGATTATTGACTTTAAGCAAACTCAAGCTTAATATGAGGTGTGAAAAAATAACCCTAAATCTGATAGGTCCTGCAACCTTTGAACAACAGGCTCCAAAAAATCAAAATTAAAAGTGAACTCAATCTAAATTTTGTGTTAAAATTTCATGAGAAATTGTTCAAAGCAAAGAAGACTATAATATTTAAGGACTATTTCTGGTCCAAGAATATAAAATGTTTGTCAACTATTTCAAAAAGACACATTATGTTTGGAAATGTATAACTTTCTTGGATGCACACATATCAAGTCTAAAATATATTTTTATTTGACCAAAAAACAAGGAAAATCAAGAATTTTACAAATTTTGTCTAAGTTTATTGCCATAGTAACTCTTAAATTGGTAAAAAAAAAAACATTATTTTCTGAAAATGGTGTACCTTAGTCTAGTTTGGACAAATTTTGAAATATTTAGGATAACTGTTATTTTCTTAGGAATATCTGGGCCAAATAAAAACCTTTTTTATTTAGCCCCTTCTACTTTGAGATATTGAACAAAGTGTTGTCATTTGAAAGGATGGATGGACAAACAATGACATACCATATACATCTCTTTAAAACCTACTGTACATCAAACCAGAAGTAAAAAAGTTAAAAAAAAATGTTTATATATTTTCAGATCACAATTATGTCAACCTAATCATTGGAAGTTTACCAAGTTATATGAGACGCATTGAAAGCCTGTAGAGATTCTACATGTATACATAAATGGAATAGACTCACACTTACAAATAACAAGACTAATGCACTCTCAAACAAGGATTATTCACGTTTCAATGAGTGAATTGAAGTGCATACTATCTGCGCATGGAAATTTGTGTGCATTTTTAAATATTTATTTTCATTTTATTAAATTTTTGTCTTCAAAAAATTGCATGTCTTCATAAATTAAGCATGAACATACATGTATTGTTGTTATTAATTAAAATAGAAATAAAGAATAGTTTTATCTCAGACTCAATTAATACAGTTAAATATGATTTAACTTTTTTCAAAATACTGTAAATTCAGAAATTATTGCGAGGTTTTTATTATTGCGAATAATGCGACTGAGTTGTAAACGCAATAATTAAAACTCGCATTTTGTAATATTTTGACTGAATTAAGCATGACTTTTCTCAAAATCGTAAAAATTAAATTCGCATTCAAGTGTAAAATGACAAAATCGCAAAAATAAATGCACGCAATAATTTCTGAATTTACAGTATATGAACATGTGATACAAGGAGATGTGGGGTATAGGTTCATTGGACAGCATCCCAACAACACAAAACACAGTCAAGACTAAAGTTGAATACAATTAACAGAATAGTTTAAAACTTTCAATTGACCATCATTCATCAAAAAGTGTGAATATATTCAAATGTATAGCCCCACAAATAAAGATCTGCTATCAACAAAAAGAAAGCAGGAATAAAATTATCTCACAAATGAATTATTATTGTGCTAACCAGGTTTATCAGATCTCAAAATGGATACAATATAAACACTTTTGATTAAATAGTAGATTTTATGCATAAAACAATGCAGTATTACAACTGCTTTTACTACAAAGATGGAACACCTGGATGCTTCATACTCTGTATATAGATGATTCATGTTAAAAAGTTTCTGTCAGTCACATGTCAAATGTCCTTGACCTCATTTTCATGGTTCAGTGACTACTTGAAAAAAAGTTAAAGATTTTTTGTAATGTGAAATTCTCTCTTATTATAAGTAAATGGATAAGTTATCCTTTTAGAAACTTATCCTTTTAGTTATCATAACTATATTTGGTATGTGCATAGCTTGCAAGGTTCCCATGCCCGTCAGACAGTTTTCACTTGACCTTGACCTCATTTCATGGATCAGTGAACAAGGTTAGGTTTTGGTGGTCAATTCTATATCTCAGATACTATAAGCAATAGGTCGAGTTTATTCGGTGTATGGTATGATTGTAAGGTGTACATGTCTAGCTGGCAGGCGTCATCTAACCTTGATCTCATTTTCATGGTTCAGTGGTCAAAGTTAAGTTTTTGAGTGTTGGTCTTTTTTTTTCTAATACTATGTGCAATAGGTCAACTATTTTGGTGTATGGAAATATTTTATGATCTTTATATAAATTGCACAGGTTTTATTTGACCTTGACCTAATTTTCACAGTTCATTGCTCAGTGTTTAAGTTTGTGCTTTGGTTGGTTTTTTTTTAAACTATAAGCAATAGGTCAATTGTATTTGTTGTATGGAAGAATTGTTAGCTGTACATGTCTACCTGGCATGGTTCATCTGACCATGACCTCATTTTCATGGTTCATTGGTCAATGTTAAGTTTTCTTGGTTAATGTTAAGTTTATGTGACAGTTGAAATACAGCTTTATATTTAGGACTATCAACATAATATCAATGATTAGTAAAGAAGGCGAGACATTTCAGGGTGTGCACTCTTGTGTTTCCTTACTGAATAAAAATTATGAGATTTAATTGCTTTTGAGACAATAATTTAGCAGTGACAAACAGGCAATTGGACCAGATTCCTTCTCAAAGTTTTTGAAATATAAGCAATTGATTTACAGTACATATATTCATCACTGGTTTAATGCACACAACTACAATAACAATTATTGTTAATGCCAAGAGTATCAGGACATATTTTGGGTGTAACAGCTACCAAGGTATCTGTTAGCTTAAAACCCAGTCCCCAATCATGTATATCAAATAATAGATATTGGTTAATGTGCAGTAAAAGTAAAGAGTATATGTACAATAATGTAAGAGAGAATGGGTCAAGATAATGTTTTGATGAGCAGTAATAAAAATACGATAAAAATGAATGCAGCAAGGTTCAGTATTTCAGTATTTCAAAGAATTATTTCATAGGTGTCTACTTAAAATGCTTGAACAAGAATAGGATTTATAGCTATTAGGACCATTACATCTACATGTACCATTCATCTATTAAAAGGGGGCAGGTTTGTTTTCTCTCTTGGAAGTCATATAACTTTAAACTGTATTCATCAATTTTTTCAATCAACTGCTTGAAATTTGTGGCTGTGTAATGGTATGGTGATGTCATCATTGGGAGACATTTAGTTTTTAGACAATAACTTAAGTATAAGAGAACAGATCTGTGCTAGATGGTCCAAAATTAAAGTTTTGTTTGATTTTTATAAAAAATATTATGGGTTTTTTGTTATGCTGAATCTAACCATGAATTTAGATTTTGAGCCCCATTATCAAATTAGTCCATATTGCAGTTCTTACGGTCCAAAACTAAACTTTGTTAGCTTTCATTAAAAGTTCAATTCTTCTGATTCTTTGATATGCTGGATCTCAACATGTATTTATGTTTTGGATATTATACCATATTACATTTACATATTATAAGGGAAGTATATCCAGTTTTAAAATTTAAAGTTCTTAATCCACATTTAATCTGTGCCAGAAATCAGCTATGTCAAATATATATATAATCATGATAATCACAATCCAAATTGAGAGCTGTATCAATCTTGAAAGTTGTGTTCATTATTGTTCAGGGTTCCATCTCTGGGTAGTATATAGCAACATCCAACCATGCCAACAGAGCATTATATTTTAGAAGGAGCAAACTTATTTTAACATTTCACTTTTGAAAACATTATTATAGATACAACATTAATAAATGCTGATTTCATGGATTTTCTTGTTTTAAACTTTTATTACACCTCAAGCTCTGTCATGATTGATGAAATGAAAGACTGACCATATTCAAACTTGAGTTGATGATGTCAGAAAAAAGTTCAAGCCTGCAACAACTCTTGGATGTGTGGTTGTTCACAAATAAAATAAAACTGAATAAACATTATAATTGCGGTTGTAGGTAAGAAGATCTGGAACACGTGAAAATATGTCGCATTTTGTAAGGTTTGATATGACAAAATGAGATTACTAAATAAGACTGTAGCACATGCAGGTTAAACCATATAACATAAAGTTGCTTAAATCAATATCATTTGAACTTTGGTGCATAGTCACATTAGCAATCATTCCTGAACTCCATATTTTCATAATCATGATCATATATGTATTACAGCACTTTTTTAAAATGTGTTAAAGAGTTTCTGTTCCAATTATTGTGTAAAAATCAAATGGCCAATATACTATGAGCTTATAAAGTTAGTGAACATATTGAAGGGAAAGTTATTAATATGTCCAGGATGCAAACTTTAAAGTTTATATATGTAGGGTTGTAATGTATTCCAACATACAACCTCTTTACTTCATACTGACAATGTCTTGACATACATGTTACAGTGATATTGTTTGCCTTCAATTAGTGGAGAATAAAGGCTTTTTCCCCTAGAGAAGAATCCCAATTTGAAGAAAAAATTGGCTTAAAATTATTCCCAAAAAGACAACTTTTTTCCCAAACAGTGAAGTCTCAGTAGTAATTGTGCATGAATACAAACTGAAAAACACCCATTTAAACACTTTTCTTACCTAAAATAACTATATGTGCACATTTGAGGGTCTATTCATGTATCATCACTGACAAAATGGGGTCTTATTTTAAAGCACTGGTTTAACTCTTGAAAATGGGTCTATAAATTGAAGTTTCAGTCAAATTCATGGTTTATTTTAAATTTCCCAATTTGATGAAAAAAACGCATATTTTCCCAATAAAAACGGGTACAGGTAGTTTTGAAAAAAGCCAACAATATCACTGAATGTATTGAAAGTACATAGCCATAGGTGAAAAGAATGAAAATGACACATTAATATTTTTATGTTATTTAACTAACAATGTTAAACCTAGAACGGATATGATATGAACCTAAAATCTTATATTATGGGAAGGGGCACTGACTGACCTAAATTGGGGAAGAGGGGGGGGGGGTCCTTGGTTCCAGTCATGCTTCAGTGATTCCCTATATAATAAACAAACAAACATTTTCCAGGGAAAAAGGAAAACTGGGTCACCCTAGATCCAACTATAAATGGATAAAGATGTCCCTTCATTGGCTTTGGAAAGGAAACATGGAAAGGCTTGATGTGGTAGACCAAAATTCAATGAACTTCCTCCGTTGACAACTGCATATTCAAATCATCATTTGTACTTGTCCAAGTTTATTTTGCAACATTTGTGCTTGTTTTCTCTTTGGACTAAGGAGGCACTATGCGCCTAACATACATTTCAATTATCTGATTCACGCTTCCCTCCATGTTTACTTTCCAAAGGGCCGGGGAAGATAACTGAGATATGAATGCACACACACAATAAAGGTCCTGTGTGGGACGTAAATTTATTGCTCATTTTTTATATCTAGGAAAAGTTATTTAAATTTTGGGAAGAAATTATAAAATTGAAGTTTTTCAAGCCGGTAACTAATGGTTCTGAGGAAATTTATTGCGTAGATAAACGTTCCAAAATTTGGAACGAATTTCGAAAGCCGGTGGCAGTGATTGATGGAGTAAGGAAAAAAAGTTCCGGAACGGAAACGATCACTGTCCGGAGTTTGTCAAAATCGTTCAATTTTTTTTTATGTCATGTTTTGAAATCCCGGACCTGCGCAGAAATGTACAATATACTTCCTTTTTCCGGTCTCGTTTGTATGGAACTTTGAGTAAAATATATATTTATCAGTCTAGTATAAAATAGGAAGGAACGTGCAATACCAATTTCATTTTTAATAATTCCTTGATATGAAAAAACGTTACCTAATGATAGCGTTTCTTTGTTTACATTGCATATGACGTCATAATTTAAATAACGTCACAACTAAAATCCCTAACAACAGAACCAAAATCGGAAACGTTACGGTATTTCCGTTTCTTTTTTTTTGACAAATAATTAAGTTACAAAAAAATAATTCATACAGACTTCGTCCCCATTTACAGGTAATGCCTGCCTCATATTATTTTATCTTATCAACGAATTATTCTTTTCAATATTCAACTGATTGACCAGAAGAACAGAAAATCTTCGTAAAATTTCGATCAGAATATCTTTTTAGAAAAAAAATATACCCCCCCCCCCCCTTTTGTTGTGTTTTAAAAAAAAAACATGTAGTCGGACGGGTTATAGATGAAGACCGATACATGATAGAATTATTTAAATTTATTAAGATAAGATAAAGTAAATGCTAAATGGATAGACACAGTAAATTATCCTTTCAGTGAAAACATATGGCCGTGATCTATAATAGCCTCCCGCCACATTTTGGTGGGGCATGAATACCACCTCTTACTAGATGCTTTCAAGCAGGGGAACTGAGAATCAGCATTCATTAGTCGCACTATCAGTCTGTTTTTAACTTTCACCTGTAAATATTTTTTTTAGCACATTTTGTTGTCACACACAGAATGGGCAATGAATAGTGGGATAATATCATGAATATCCAAGAAGACCGTGAGACGGGGAGATTGAGGGGTCATCCCGAAGTCCCCCCTCCCCCCCCCCCCAAAAAATCATTCTTTCGGTCCCGACAAATGAATCATTTGCTTTAATTCTCCGAGTCCCGATAGGTGTAAATCCCGAATTCCCGCAAAAAAGGCCCAATCCAATATTCCTGCAAAAATAAATGCACAATACCGCCGTCCCCAAAAAGTTCTTTCAAAATATCTCCCCTTTAGAAAGTATAATCTTGATCAATTATGTAATTGATATACCATGGGCCTTAACCATTTATTGTTGATGAGTTTGTTCTAATACAATATTTGTATTTGTATCTTTCAACAAAATGTCTATCGATGAAAAAAATTCGAGTATGACATGACTAAAGCTAAATTAGGGAGTACTATATAATTATGTATACTTTCGTTCTTGATTTATCTGTTGAAGTTTAATATTTAACTCGGTTAACTTGAACGGATACATAGCAGTTATTTAACCTAGACACTATCGCATTATTCTAGGTCGGTTAATTCTTTCTGTTTATATTCAGTAAAATTTCGGACGAAGACTTAATTGAAGCTGGGTGCTATAAACATGATAAAGATGGACACTTTAGATTTAAGAATATGCTACACAAAATGGTGCCCAACGATATTTCAGCAGATAAAAAACAGAAGAAAGACGAATCAATGCACAGTAAAATAAAAGATATAAAAACCTTGATTTAACTATACATTCTATAGGTTTGAAGAATAAATTTTATTTGGTTAAAAAAGGAGAAGGGGCTATAAGGGGCAAAATTGGCCTCAATTTCGAGAATTTTTCAAATTCTACTTATTCGTATGTGTATGGCTTTCTTTTTCCGTTACACATATTCATTTTATGAAGAAAAAAACGTTTTTTTTTGTAGTTATGACGTCATAATGCCGTGTTTCGACAACACTTCACGTGCATATTTGTTGGCTTTTCACAATTTTTTACTCATTTTCACTAACTTTTTTTACGAAAATAGTACCAGCGCATTCTTGCCCCAACGAAATATTTTATCAGAGCAAAAATATCAACATAAAGCATCTTATGTTGAAATATTTCAGTGGGGCAAAGCTGCGCTCATACTGAACTTTAATTAAAAACTTGCTCAAAACCGGCATCAAAGTTCCAAAATGTTTCGTCCGTTTTTCATATAAAATGTCACGGAATAGAAGTTCCTTCATAATATAAGTTCCAAAAGGAAAAAATATTGTGGAATATTAGTTCCACAGGAATAGATATTACAGTTTATGTTCCTAACGGAATAAATGGTATAGAATATTTGTTCCAAGAGGAATAGATATTATGATAATGTTTATAACAAAGTTTCCATTGGAACTTCTGTAAGGCGGAACACATATATATACACGTTTACAGCTGCATTTTGAATGTAGCAACTCGTTCCTGTTCTGATCTGTTCTAAATGCGACACGAACATATAAATCTATATTATTATGAAGCCCTGTGATATAATGCACCCATGACCGTAGAGGTGTACAAGTCAAGCTTCAGAGTGTATTTGAACAAAATACGGAATGTGGCATTTGGGTTTTTACTTAAGTAAAAAAAAAGGGCGATGTTGTTATTCCGAATCTAAAGACTATATAAAACAAGAATGTGTCCTCAGTACACGAATGCCCCACTCGCACTATCATTTTCCATGTTCAGTGGACCGTGAAATTGGGGTAAAAACTCTAATTTGGCATTAAAATTAGAAAGATCATATCATAGGGAACATGTGTACTAAGTTTGAAGTCGATTGGACTTCAACTTCATTAAAAACTACCTTGACCAAAAACTTTAACCTGAAGTGGGACAGACGGACGAACGGACGAACAGACGGACGGACGGACGAACGGACGCACAGACCAGAAAACATAATGCCCCTCTACTATCGTAGGTGGGGCATAAAAAGCAATTATATTCTTTGATGTGTATGTGACAGACGTTACGGGCACATAACAACGGAATAAACATCTTAATTTAAACATTATTCTTAACTTGAATAATACGGTTTTAGCAAATTTCTTCTTATATTAATTTAATTGCACAATTGAGGATATAGTGGTATTCATCTCCAGTATAACTGAGCAAACAATATGTCCCATAATTGTTTCCTATCTATATCTTTCTATAAGACTTGATGTTCTCAACCTGGATATTTATTTTTCTTTTAACTTTTTTAGGTAATCAATCTAAATGTATTCTCTGTTTTATACGTAAAACATTGGCTGCGAACATCACAAATTCAAACCGTGTCAATGTTAATAAACTATTTTGTTTAAATAGTGATCATCCTGGTTCTCATATATTTGTAAACCCATATTTTCTCAAAATATTTAAAAAGTAGTCACACACTCAAAATTAGTACTAGTATATAAAACAGTGTTTTGTCACAGGCAAATTTTCCTTTCTCGTAATTTTTGTCGGACAATATTAACACATCTTCTTTCTGTGTATTTGGCTTACTCGAATACATAGTGCTTGTTGCAATTAGTTCAATGAGTTGAAAGAAAATTAGCTTATAAATTCCGTTTTGTCGACGACTCGCATCTTTAGAATTTAGCATTGAAGATCTAAGATATTTTCATATATAGATATAGGAAGATGTGGTTTGAGTGCCAATGAGACAACTCTCCATCCAAATAACAATTTATAAAAGTAAACCATTATATATTTAATAATAAGCTTTATCTGGTTCAATTACACCGTATGAGGCATTTTAATAGTTAAGTTCACCCCTAGTTTGTGGTGGGGTTCGTGTTGTTTATTCTTTAGTTTTGTATGTTGTGTCGTGTGTACTATTGTTTGTCTGTTTGTCTTTTTCATTTCAAGTTAGCCATGGCGTTGTCAGTTTATTTTAGATTTATGAGTTTGACTGTCCCTTTTGGTATCTTTCGTCCCTCTTTTTCACTCGAGTAAATCTTTGTCATTTCAATGCGATAAATTACCTACCTTGTATACCTATTATCTGGTATTCATTGCAACGTATAATCTAGGTTTGTTCGATAGCCAAGCAGCAGGCATACAGTTTAAAGCCATCAACTGTCTTACCACATGCCA
This sequence comes from Mytilus galloprovincialis, assembly GCF_965363235.1. Classification (NCBI taxonomy): domain Eukaryota; kingdom Metazoa; phylum Mollusca; class Bivalvia; order Mytilida; family Mytilidae; genus Mytilus; species Mytilus galloprovincialis. The sequence continues at coordinate 65,835,133 of NC_134850.1, read as the reverse complement.
TCTCCTTTCTCCTAAAAAAAACCCCACAATGTTTCTGAAAGATCGTTTGTCTCATTTGCCATTCGATTAATTGGTTTATAAGATTTACTATCAATGGTATCATCTTGGCATGATGTTAAAATGAATATATGTATTTTCATTGCTTTATTTCATTTTTTTATACCTTGAACTTGATAATGGTTTGTAGCAATTTTACTTCAACCCCTCTGTGTTTATCTATTTCAGATCATTACAGCACAAGAAAAATGCACAAGGCAATTGCACAAGGAAAATTCCAGTCAAAGATTCTATACTTATGATCTGAAATTTTGTCGGTTTAAAAAGGTTTGCATGGAAAAAGATTTATTTTCAGGTGTTCAAGGTAGACGGTTTTGTATAATGTTTTTTTTTGTCTTTGAATTCTTATATTTCTGCTGTATATTTGTCATTTGTTCTTGTTGGAAAATAAAATGTTATCAATCTAAGCGTTCTATGTTTGAATATTTCTAGAGAACTTTAAATGTTATACTACACAGACTTTTTTTTTATAAATGCTTAATCCTGTCTGACTCAAATATAACAGTGCAGTTAAACAGCGGTGTCTAATGTTAGGGATATTGAGCGGTTACAGTCAACACGTTCTTTACGTTCACGTCCCAAGTCAGGGGCTTGAAATCAGTGATTGGCAATGGTTACTGCCATTATATATTTTTTTTATTATTATTTTGTTTAGCATAGATCAGGCCGTAGATTTCTCTTCTGAATTATTTAAGAGTTTGTCATGTTGGCCATATTTTGACGTTTCACTGCGGTGTTAGTTTTGCTCACTGTTGAAGGTCGAACGGTGATTAACACAAGTTTACATCATCGGTCATTTTACAGTGGTACACTTGTATCGTGTACAATGATACTACATCTCCTTTTATTATTATCAATCTATCAAATATAATTATATCAAATCTGATATAAGCTTGAACGTAAGTTACGATAGATGGTTATCTTAATTAGATTGTATTTTATATCACTCGTTCTCCCTTAATACATTATGGATTGCTGACAGTGAATTTGTATTTATCGTCCAGTGACAAATATTTCATGATTGCCAAGCCATAAGCATGCTAATGTCATATTGATAGTAACCCTTGCTATGCACAAGACCGACACAGCTCAAAGCCGTTACTTTAACAATTTAATTCACATGTTAAAGTCCGCATTTGTGTCATATTCTTCTGACATCTGACCAGTCACTACGTTGCGCATTTTACACGGAGAAGCAACAATTACTACTTTGAAAGTCTTTGGTGTGACCCGACCTGGGAAAGGACCCGTGACCACTTGCACCCGTAAAATGTTATTTTCGCGACGTCAAACTGTGACATATCGAGAAAAGATGCATTTTTCGGCTGATTTTTTTTCATTCAAACTGATTTAATTTGAAAACGAGTTCATGGACCCCTATTTTTTTTTAAACGAAATTTTGTTCCATTTTGCAGGGAGATTATCAAACTGTAAATAGTGCATTTTTTTTTTTTTTTTTAAATCTACAGCAAAAAATTACGGTTTTTGTTTTCTCTCAATTCACGACCATTTGATAAATATGAGTTATTTCTGAATAAAAAAATGCATACATTTTTAGGATACTTATAAAATACAGAAATTACAAATGATTTAACAAAAAACAATTTGTGTTTATCTTTGAAAACGAAAAAAGTTATGTCTGTCTTTCGAAAGGGAAAATACGGCCACAAATCCGAATTCTGCACTGTAAAAACAAGTGTTAATTTATAACATGTTAAAGTGTTAAAATGAAAACACGGACGTTAAAGTCATTAATGGTAGTGTAAACTTTTATTTATACTGGTGTTAGAATTTCCCGTTTAAACAATTCTACAATTTTTTTTAAATAACACGTTAATGTGTTTTATAAAATATATTTTTCGAATATGGATATTTGTCCAAATTTACTTTCTTAAGTAAAATTGCCAATATTTAAGACATTGACATATCTCAATAAAAAAAATAATTTTCATGGAATGGTGTTTATTTAGTATGAAATAATTGCTTAAACGTTATTAAATTATGCCCTTTTTTTTTGGGGGGGGGGGGTAGTGTTTACTGACTATCCTTTCGGGTATAACGTGCCGAAAGCACTTGCCAAATCATATCCTGTTCTAATCAGAAAACATTGAAAAACATACCCCCCCTCCCTTGGGGTGAGATATAAATTCCAATATTCGTCCTCCGTTTGAAAAAAAATATGATTTCATTTGGCTTTCTGTTATTCAATACCGGGAAATGCAGTGAAAATTTTAAATGTGATAATAACAACGACAGGCTTAATACTTATATTACTATTTGAAACCGTCATGTGTTGGAAATGTATTAACACATGGCGTTATAAATAATCTCGGTTTACCGGATTAACGCCAGCATTAATCTGTTGAAATGGCATGCAACTTTTATACGCCGGAAATTACGTGGAAAGATGCTAAAATTTAGCCGCTCTCTCTCATGGTTTCTGTTCTTGACAAGACTGTGACAAGCTTTAATATAGTCACAACTTTATTAGATTAATATTACAGAGGTTGAGATCGGAAACTTGTACGTGTACCGGTACGTGAAACTTGTATTTTTTTCGTTATACGTCATCAGAAGTAGAGTGTCACGTGATTTTCACTGACGTCACAAGTACGTTGTCCAGAACGCCGGTGTGTCAGAAGGCTGCTAGAAGTAAGTGTGACACGTATAAGTTTTTAACTTTTACAATATCAGTTGAAGTCAGATATCAACTAAACTAGTGACTTCGGTGAAAAGGGTTATTTATGTATCACATTTCTACAAAATTAATCAAATTCAGCATCAAAAACTATATGAATTAAGGTGGTTTTGGTGTCAATGAATCATCAATCGGGCGTCATTTCTCAAATTTGGCGGCATTTTCATAATGTAGTAAATATTAATGACATTGTGACAAACATTTTCATTCAGATTATTTTTCTGGCAATTCTTACTGGACATAAGCTCTCTAGACTCTAAAGCACCAATTTCTTAATTGTGAGTAATTTACTATTTAAATTTTGGCGCTTAAACTTGGGCGGAACTCCCGAAAGTTTCCCCTGACCTTTATTATTGAAAACAAACATAGAATGTAATGCATCCTGGGTAATATTTTCAAAAGCGTACACCAAAGCGTTTTGATTGGTTTAAAACGTTATAAACAATGGAAATTCAACCAATGACGTAACGTTATTTTCACTTTGGGGTACGAACAATGAAATTACCCATGATGCTCAAGCTATCTACTAACATGATTTTGCTCATTATTTCATTATTTTGACATTTGCACCAAATTAAAAAAATTAAAAAAAATATAATCAGGAACCAATCACAGGCACAATTGTTTCTATCCATAGGAAGGTCGACTATCCATATAAATAGAAGGATAGTCTACCTTCCTATGGATAGAAACAAGTGCCTGTGACTACAATATTCAAAAAAGAAAATTAATAAAAATTCAGGTTGGGAACAACCCCCCAAATGAGGGGTACCCCTTAGGGAGCTACCATTTGATTTTTATGGGGGGGGCAAGGATGAAAAATTTTGTCCTGCATTTTTTTTTTAGTTGTAATCTCTGTCCTGCCTTTTTATTTTTCACTCTATTCGGTCCTGCCTTTTTTTTTATTAGTTTATCCTGACTTTTTTTACTTAAATTGTCATCCTGCCTTTTTTTTTTTGCAAAGTGTCTCGTCCTGCCTTTTTTTTTTACTCAAAACTCCTGTCCTGCCTATTTTTTTCAAATTTCATCCTAGCCCCCCCCCCCCCCCCCCCCCATAAAAATCAAATGGTAGCTCCCTTAATTGAGGGACTGTCCCTAAGACGAGGGGTCATTTTGATGTTGTAAAAGAGAAAAATGAGAAATATTTAGATATTTTAACTTAAAAGTGGGAAAATTCATTATATTTGGAACAACTTTTCTAAAACAGGGGTCCAATTATTTTTAATGATAAAGAACAGGAGCGGATCCAGGCATTTTAAAAGGGGGGATTCCAAATATATGTCCCCATTCAAATGCATTGATTGTCCAAAAAAAAGGGGGGGTTCCAACCCCCAGAACCCCCCTGGATCCGCCACTGAAGAAGATACAAGTCCAGAAATATTACAAAATTCTTCGACATGTTTTGACCATATATTACGTTCCAGATAGATGTATAGTTCTTTGGGAAAAGTTTCTTCAAATGATATGAATATGTGTTTTTTTAAAAAAAACAAAATTTATTACTTGAAATATACCCCTCATTTGGGGTTTTTTTTCCAACCTGTGAATAGCGACCTTTAACTTAGGTGGGCATGCCAATGTATATCATTTATCTGTTAGATATTTGAATATAAAGTCTTTTTTGCGCGTTCATGAATATATATATGAGAGGGTATATATTTTTGATACACAAAATATATGAAAATGATCGGGTAAATGATGTCTCGACGGCTTCCCTACCAAAAAAAATACTGAAATGCCCCGCCCTCAAGTGTTCACCTTTATTCTTATACTTTTACATATCATGATATGAATGTTACAATCATATTTTGTCTCTATAAATACTTTTTTTTAATTGTTTAAATGAAAAAAAGTGAACTTTTCAATTCCACAGGTAAAAAGGTGTCTACCAGAACAGAAGGAGTCATCACATCTTGACTGGCCAATTTGTTATTTGAACAAAACTTTTAACTTTAAGGGAAAAGGGTTCTGTTAGATTCTCTTATGCAAACAAGATACTGATATAAGTGCATAACACAACTTGTACTATTAACGTTGTCTTATGGAAACAATTCATGATACTTTCATTTTTTAAAATGCCAGAGAGGGTATGCAGCAGCAATTTAAAATATGAGAATCCAGGACCAATTCAACAGTGTATAACATTACCTGAACAAGAAGACACTGAACCAGATAATACTCCTAGTAGGATTTTAACTTTTTATATATTCCATGAAAAATAGATTAGATATATATTTAGTGAACATGCACGAAATTCAGTTTTTTAACATTAATGCACAAAGCAGCTTTTAGCTACAGATATATTTATGTTTGTCAAATTTTAAACCTAGAATTTGGTTAGCATTGTTTGTCATGCGCATTATAATGCGCAGTATATTACATTGATTTATTTACTGCATTTTATAATGCGCATGACAATATACTGTAAACACATTTTAAATTCAGAGGTTTTTTGCAATATTGCGTCAAAGGCAAAGTTCTATTTTATATAAGGCCATAGTAATTATATTTTTAGTTTTACGAAATTTTTTGACAAAACCAATGGGTAGGAGGACGAAAAAAAAAAAAAAAAAAAAACTGCTGCTGCTGATTTTTTTTTTTAATACCAACCGTCAATATCAAAAAAAAATATTTTTATTTCACCAGGAGATTTTCTACTAGTGTAACAACTATTTTTTTTTCTTGACAAGGTTTGAATTGAAAATCAATGTGCAACAACTTACTAAATCACCAAGAGCATAAATTTAGATTCTTTCATGCAGTTATGAACTAAAATTTATTTTTTTTTGCATGAAAAACACTGGGTCGGAGGAGAAAAAAAATAAAAATCAACATTTTTAATTTTATTTTTTTTCCTATTTGGCAAAAATTAGGGTAGGAGGGTTCGTAAAACTAAAAATAAAAAAACTACGGCCTAAAGTATCAATATGTTTTTTTAAGCTAGATGCATTTATATTTCAGATATTGTTAGTACATGTAAAAGGGTCCTTCCAAATGGTTTACCACCTCCTGATAGAATGCCGTTGCCTGATTTGTCACCTTCTGTTAGTCTAGCACTAAATGCAGGCCATAAGACATCAGATATCTTTAACCAATTGCTCAAAGAATGTGAGATATTTTATACGACAAAATATCCAACCATGGCAGATTCTTCCTATTACCAATCAATAGGCAAGAAAATGATTAGCAAGTTTCCTTGCCTTGCCTTTGTAGATGGGACCAATAAATGGGTAAGGAAATTCTTTGTGTGTATATATTAAAAGAAAGGAATACAAAAATATTAATGGCATAAGTAAAAGGAAAAGAACACCTGGCTTTAAGTATCAGCTAGTATAAAATATTTAACAGATTTTAAATACTAGAAAATAAAGGGATATGGAGTAAATATACATTGGACAAAATCGCACAAAATACATATTCATAAGAAAATACAAACTATCAATGAACAGGGCTTTTATTTCTGTTCTTCATCTTGATGGTAGATGTAGAGTCTTCAACAATGAACGAATCATTCATATCCCTACAACAAGGTCAAGACAGCCCCTAATATTGACTAATGCGGTACTATTGATAAAAAATAAACCACAGTTCACCTTCTTTCTCCCCACCCACGTCGTAGTGCCAACTTGTGCGATGCTTATGTTTGCTTGTTCACCAGTCGAAAGCAACAGGGATACAAGAAGAGGGCATATATTTTGATGGACATCGATCGCCCTTACATATGTGTGAAGCTACACATGTCGGGAACGGTCAATGAATTGCATAAAATCTTAATAACAGGCGAGGTTTTTAAACATCATATTAGTCATACATTGCGCAACAAAAAAAAGACCAATACAAATAAAAACAAAACAACAAATTATGGACAATACATATAAAATGAAATAACAAATTATAGACAGCACCTATATAAATAATTTTTCCTCAACAATTTATAAAAAGATACAAAAAGTTATGATGCAGCTTGTTATAATAATCAATTGAATAGATCTGCCTAAATTGTTGAAAATAATTATGTATTTTTGTCATGTTGATCACTTGATTTTCTCTTTTTATTTTTATTCACATGACTTTTTCATTTTGTTTTCTCTTTTACAGAGTTTTTTTGTTTCAAAATTAGGACAGAGAATCCGTACAAGCAGATGGAAAGAAAATAGAAAATCAAGAAGAGAAGTTCCGGATGACAATGAAATTCCAACGCCACAGAAAAGATTTAAATTAGGATCTAAGCAAAGAGAACAATCATCACTTCAACTAGTACCATCTGAGGATTGGGACAACCATGTCGAACAACTTGGAAAGGAGTGGGATGGGAAAAGAGCAGTCTCTCATATCAGGATTATAATGTCGCAAACAAGAACGAGACGAATGGAGTGGCAGCATACTCTTAAACCTGGAAAGTTTCAACCTATAGTTGAAAAATTTCCTTGTTTTGAAGAAGGAAGTTTTGTAAGTAAAAATTAATCCTTTGATACTTAACATTCTAATGACCAAGTTCAATTTTGATGATGGCGGTACATTGTATAAAAAACAAATATTTCTTTTACTATAAAATACGCTTTTTTACAATCTTAAATTCTAGTTGAACAGGGCAGTATAGATAGTATCGCCATAAATGTACAAATCTGTCTAAAGTTTGTATTACAAATAAAATGAGTACCAAAGACTAAATTATTTTGATGTGATGAATAACGAAATATAAAACTCTTGAGATAATACAGTATTCATTTGCAGGTTCTTCGTGAGTTCTTTTGCACGAGAGGAAAAGAAGATCCTGACAGTGTGAGAAGTGAAATCAGTAGCAAAATGGAAAAACTTCTTAAACATATAGCTGAAACAACAAAAAATTCAGAAGTAAGTTACAAAGTAAATGATGTTTATATACTACTATATTTTTAGCTTTTAAATTACTTAGGCCTAAAAAAAATAATGTTGTGTTTCCGATCACCCCCTTGAAATTTTGAAGGGACGGTAGGTAGGGATTTTTTTTTTTTTTTTTTTTTTTTTTTTTATAATATTATGCTTCATTGCTGTCTTGGTTTTGTTAAAAGGCAGAGACACTTTGTTCATTGCTGAAGACCATTTGACAATTTTCAAGATTATTGTGTGAGTTCTTATCAGCCTTATCCATTCATTTTCTTTTGTATTTTATATATGATAATTTGTATAGTAGTTTACCCCCTTTTAAACATTTGTGTGTTAGAAAACAAAACCTCATTGTAGATACTTTTATCAAAACTGTAGATGAATTATTTAGTCCAATTGCATGGTCACTGATACCAAAAAGTGCTAATTTATTCAACCTTGAAGCTAAACATTCACATTTGTCTTCTATTTGCATTAAAATGAATTTTGAATTATTATTTAATTCCATTATGAACAAAATTGTTGCTCTTAAAATTCTTAATTATTTAAGAGAAAAAAAAACCACAATTAAATAGGTGTTTTACTACTTAGCTAATCTTGATTATACTTTCATTCCTTAATCTTACAACATGTTTACTAGTGTTTCTGCATATCTTTGTTTAAATTGTTACAGGAAACAGAGGCTTTAAAGAGTTTATCTTTGTTTAACAGTCTGGAAAATGCAGTTGCTAGAAAAAAAGGAAAAGGACAAAAGTCTAAATCATGCATTAAAGTTGTAAAGGTAAGTTATTTTGAAAAGTTTAGCTTAAGCTTTGTTACATGCTTTTGATGTTGTACTTCTTATTGAAACAAAAACAAAACATTGGTGGTCTTCTTTTCTCGTAAAGTAAAGAAGTCAGTCATGGGTTCCATCTACTTAATCACACTTTTGTTGAATACTTTCTTACCGACTAGTCTTGTTAATAATCATTTGCAATCATGCCTTAGTTTAAGTATAATATATAAGAATAAGAGTCTTATTCATTTCACACTTTAACATTTTATTGTCCTGAAAATACTATATTTACTTATCTATCTATACCTGTCAATATGATAGATAAATTATTTTTAGCTGAGGTAAACTACCCACCTTTTGGAGTAGTCTAGTCCGACAGGCTTGACAGACAGATTACTCTAAAAGTAGGAAAGTATACCTAAGCTAAAAATGATTCCATGTTGCAGCTAGCTAGCAAGGTAGCCAAGGATTTTTTAGTAAAACCTACATACTCCGAAACCAATTGCTGTAAAGGTTAATTAAACGACATGAATTTTGAAGTTAAAAGGGTAACAAGTTTTAGCTTTCTTAAAAGCTGTGCATGTGGTATTTTTAGATAGTTGATTGATATAAAATGGATTTACTTTAAGAGTGTGCGTTATGAGTGTGCCTCTCTGGAGGTGTGCCTGGTTTAGGAGAAGTTATAAAATACAAATAATGCTTTTTTGAAAACGTTGTATAGGAACATTGTTAAGCAAAACAAATCGTGCACATTGCAGATTGACAAAGCAAATAAACGTATTGATAATTGATATTTCAATATTGAATTTCAGTGTGCAATATATGCATAATAAAACGAACATGAATTAATGACAGTTGATCGGAATTGATATAAACAGTTAATTTTCCGCATTTTAATGACTTATCCTGGACGAGAAAAGTCTGTAATTCTTTATCTCATTTAAACCAATGGCTGTTGCTGATTCTCAGCCGCATCATAAAGTAACCAATCAGAGATCAGTAATTATTTCAAGATAGCGTGTATGTCTACAGAAACTAATAGCTCCGCACCGTGATGCGAAGCAAATATTTTAATATCATATCATATTTGATATAAAGTTTAGCCAGTTGTTACACAGACCTGTATAAGTTAATAATATCCTTTTTTTTTAGAATGTCCAAAATGTAGACCAGTTACCACAAACTCAGTTAGAGACAGCAGCTGAAGACCCACCTCGCTTAGTTGTCTTCCTGGATCCAGAAGAGGATGTGTCTTGCATATATGTAGTAGGGGACAATACCCAAATATTTGGACAGACAACTAATATATTGGATGCAATTGTATTGCTAATAGCATGTTACTATGTTTTTGATCTGGATTATCCAGCAATTTATAGTCAAGTTCTTGGACTTATACAGCATTGGGTAATAGGTGACCCTTTCACTGAGAATAAAACCAGCGCATGGATTAAATTCTCTGATGAATTATCAAGAGGAAAGTTTTCAGTGTCTGAGTAAAATAAATTTGATCATGTCTAATATAATAATTTAAATTTAGAAAAATTAAACAAGGCCCCAGGTTTGGATGGACAAAATGTTGAGTTTTATAGAAAATTCTGGGAACAGATAAAAGATTTCATAGTACCCGTTTTCAACTATTGCTTTAAAAAAGGTGAATTAACCAACTCCCAAAAAAATGGAGCTATATCTCCTCTCCCTTGATAACTATAGACCTATTACATTATTAAATTATGATGTTAATTTACTAGCTTATGCCTTAGCGCAACGATTAAAATCAGTACTAATCCAAAATCATTCACTCTGATCAAAAAGGTTACATAAACAAGAGGCTCTCAATATCTATAATATTCAACATGTTCAAGATAATGACCAAAAACTGCAAAATAATGGATGGGTGTCTGCCCCCTTCAATACATTTCGTGGGATTAGACAAGGGTGTCTTTGTTAATTTTCGTTTTATCTGTTGAAATAATGGCAATTAAATTAAGGGAAAATAAGGAACTAAAAGGATTTAAAATCAAATTAGATGGAAAATCTTGGCAAGCTCACTTAAAATATGTCAATTGGCAGATGATACTCAATTGTTTTTAAAAACACACAAAGATATAAGTATAACCCTTAATATCATTGAAACTTTTGGAAGCCTTTCTGGACTCAAACTGAATAGAAATAAAACAGAAGGTGTGTTGCTTGGCAAACTTGAAAATTCAAAAGACAAATTTGAAAATATAAACTGGAAACAAGACCACATTTAAAGTCTAGAAATATATTTCGAATACAACTATCAAGATTGTCAAAAATTAAACACAGACAAGCAAAAAGATAAATGTGAAAAATTAATTCAATGATGGAGCAAACGAAACTTAACATTAATAGGAAAAATTACTGTTACAGTAGTAAAGTCCTTAATTTTACCAAACCTAACATACACTGCATGATGTATGATAATAACACATGAAATAAAGCAAAAGTTCAAAAATTTAATATTTAATTTTATATGAAGTGGAAAAAAAGATAAAGTTAAACCCTCTATATTATGTAAACCATATCTTGATGGAGGATTACAAATGATTGATTTAGATTACTATATAAATTCCTTACAAATCAGATGGGTTTTAAAACTAATAAAAAAGGAAAACATAACTGGAAAATTATTCCAAGATTTTACCTAGATAAATTTGGGAAAGATTTTCTTTTATTCAGAATGAATTTAACAAATGTAAATTTGCTTAATAAAATAGATTATAAATCTTTACCTGAATTCTATAAACAATTAATTAAAACATGGGTAGAAGTAAACCGAGGTCAAACAATCATACCAAGAAACTTTCTTGAGGTTAGAAAACAACTTATATGGGGAAATATCATGTTTATATAATTTATCATGTGATGTCTATTATAGCTACACTGAATTAGTATTGTTATTTGTTAAATAATTTAAATTTGTATGTTTGAAAAATTATTAAAGTTATATAGAAGCTGATTTAGGTTGTACACTTTATTTACTTCAAGTTTGTTCTATACCAAACACAGATTAAGGCAAATAGTCAAATATTCAATACAATATCTAAATACTCTTATCATCTTGCTTGGTAAATAACAATATACAAAATGAAAAGATGTGGTATGATTGCCAAGATGGATGGATGGTTGTTTAATGTCCAGTGGCAAGTCAAATGCATATTCAGGACAAGAACATGATACGTTTAAAGGTCACATGAATGCTTTTTATAAGTATATTTATTCTACTAATTTGTCTTGTAAGTCATTTATTAGTTATTTTTTTTATTCTTTTCAGAGATGTTTCTCAGATCTTTTTTTCTTGTTACTTTTTTCTCTTTCTTCGGTGTGTTGTTATTCTGAGCATGGGAATTCTGTTAATGCTGTAGTGTTAAGCATATGTTAAATGATTAACACTTAGGTGGCTTTTAACATGTTCAGGTGTTAATTAAGTGTCATGGACCATTTGAACGTGTATTGGGTTTTATAAATTAACACTTTAACATGTTAATGCATTACACACTAGTGTTACTATATTAACTCATAGCATGTTATAGAGCATTAATACCAGTGTTAATGGATAAACGCAAGTGTTATGGATTAACACATTAACATGTATATTAAGTGTCATTCCTCGGGTGTTAATAATAGCGTAAAAATATTAACACTTGTTTTTACAGTGTGAGCAAATTTACAAAATTTCGACCTCATTTAACTCAAAAAGTAGCACTTAAAGGTATATTTTTTATTACATATTTGATTTAATCAGGCACAATATAGCCTACTACACTACCAAGAATTTACCCACACTTTTTTGGTACATTTCTACCCTCGTACATATCAGTACTGTTAGGAAAGACTAAAAACTTATAATGTTATACTTTCTATGAATTCAGTACTGATTTCGTCAGTACTGTTTCAGTACTGATTTTTCCAGTACTGTTTCAGTACTGATTTTGTCAGTACTGTTTCGGTACTGTTTTCGTCAGTACTGTTTTAGTACTGATTTTGTCAGTACTGTTTCAGTACTGTTTTTGTCAGTACTGTTTCAGTACTGATTTTGTCGGTACTGATTTAATCAGTATGTTTCAGTATTTTTAGTGTATCGATTGTATTAGTACTGTTTATGGATTTTCTTACATTTCAGTGCACGCATTTATACATCAGTTTGATTATTTACAAAAAAAATGTCCTTTAAGTACAATGCTGCGGATTTTTTTCATAGTTTTAACCAGCTTCTATGTTAGGTACACATTTGTTTCGATTATGTATATATATATATATCTGATTTCTTGTTCTGATTTTGCTTTGCTTCAGGTCTAGCTCTTTAACATCTATTTCAGCTTTTTTTTTGGTATTTTGGCTTTATGCATCACTTAAAGACACATTTATTGTCAAAATTGTATCTTGTGCGGTCAGTTGATATGGTTTATGTTTTTAATAAGATCTTATTGATATAGGTTTTATATTTGATAATACCATATTAGCTGTGTCTTGCTGAGGTCAAATCAAAACATAATTAACAAGACTTGAAAATTACAACTGCATACAATACAATACAATACAATACAATATTTTTATTTTCCAAATTAAAGGGCCCATTAAGAGCATAACATTAATTACAACATGACATAAACATTACAGAGTGATTAAAGAAATATAAAATAATAATTGAAATTGAAATGCATGAAGAAAGGATCAGTGGTCAAGGGGAGATAATTTTGATATATTTTAGAGTATCTAACTAATTTTCTGATTTTCTTAGTTGCAGGCCTTTATCCAGGTATGCACATAAAATAGATAGAAATCTGCTATCTTCATTAATCATGATCCATGAAAAAAGATCATTTATATTTAAACTATCTAAACTGGGGTATTTTTTTTATATAATCAGTGATATCTCTTCTGAGGTTATTGTAAATAGGGCATTCCAGAAGAAAGTGCATTTCATTTTCAATACAATTTGTATTACAATATAAACATATCCTCTCATGTCGAGGTAATATTTCATATTTACCACATACATTGGTAATTCGTTCATGTCTGCCAGTTTCTATTCTTAAACAGTGATTGCTAAGGGAGCTACCATTTGATTTTTATTGGGGGGCTAGGATGAAAAATTTTGTCCTGCATTTTTTTTTAGCTGTAATCTCTGTCCTGCCTTTTTATTTTTCACTCTGTACGGTCCTGCCTTTTGTTTTTAGTTTATCCTGACTTTTTTTTACCTAAATTGTCGTCCTTACTTTTTTTTTTGCAAGTGTCTCATCCTGCCTTTTTTTTTACTCAAAACTCCTGTCCTGCCTATTTTTTTCAAATTTCATCCTAGCCCCCCCCCCCCCCCCCCCCCCCCCATAAAAATCTTTTAGCTCATTTTGTATGACAGGATGTGTAAATGATTCCTGGAAATTTTGAATACTTTCTGTGTCCCATTTATACCTCAAAGGAAAGTCTTTCATATGACTTTTATTTTTCTCCAATTGGAAAGATGCTAAAATCTTAAAAGTGATTTTGCAATGGCAATCAGAAAAATTTGCCTTAAAATCTGATACATTAAAATATAAAATTTGCTGGAGTAGGCTTTGAGAAACTAAAGCATAATCAACTACACTGCATCCATTAGGTTTGAAACATGTAAATTTACCCGTGCTTTCACCACACATACGCCCATTCAAGATACGTAACTGATTACCTATACAAAATTCTAGCAAGTTTTTCCCTCTGGAATCAGTTATTAAACCTTTACTGACCCTTTCCTCTGTGAAACAGTCTACATAATTTTCATCAAATAAAGGAACATGGGAGGTGCTGTCACCATCAATATAGTCTTTTTCTGACCCAGTTCTGGCATTAAGATCCCCTACTAACAGGATGTCCCCCATAGACCCATAACTATCAGTTATATCCTTTTCTATTATCTCCAGTAGGTCTGTTTGGCTTTTGGGAGCATAGTACATCAAGCACAGATATATATCTTTGTTTAAATTGAAAAATTCTCTCTTCAATTTTAGCCATTGGTATTCTGAGGTCCCGTTATTTAAAAAATTTACACCTTTACGAATTTCTTTACGTATGAGAATCCCTAGACCACCAAAATATCTGTTATTTTTAGATTTTGGTCTGCAGAATAGATAGAACAAAAAGTTATCAAATTTCAAATGATTTTCATAACCAACATGGGTCTCAGTTAATAGAACTAAATCATTTTGTGCTAATTCTGATAAAAAATTCTTATCATTTGACTTATCATGATGTTCTGACAGCAACCCCCCAACATTCCAGCTGCATATATTTAGACTAGTTTTCATATTGTATCTTATAATAACGTATATATGTATTTGTATATTTATGTGTACACACTACACTAGCCTTTTTTTTTTAAATCTCTTATATCTGTATTTGGTTTTACAATATATTTGAATATCTATTACGTTGTATATCTAGATCTATTTTTAGTTGTACACAAAAAATTGAATTTACTCGATATGTTATATAAAAAAAATAGTACTAAAAAAATGTTTATTGAAATAATCTCTCTACCTGAGGATTATTTAGCTGATATAATATTCAAAATAACAACACAGCTCAGTACAATTTGTTTAAAAAGAAGATATCAATGAGGTTTATACTATAGGTAATTTTAACAGTCTATCGGTATCCTCTACGGCCACGTCCATAGCCACGTCTGCCGCCTCTGCCTCCTCTACCTCTATAGGGTCGTCCTCTTCCATATCCAGTTCTTCCCTGTGTACTGCGTGGAGGCAAATTAAGGGCTTTATCGATACAGTCACGGATATTTGCAGCTAGTACAGCAGTTCCATCAGGAGTAAGATGAAATTGGTCCTGAGCTATATATCTATTCATCACTTGTCCTTTGTATGCCAAGTTGCTATTGTCGCATAGGATAACAGAGTCATCTCCCCTGAACTTGGTTTTCATTAGAATTGTTATAAGTTGTCCATCTGAGTTATAATCTTCAGAATCGCTTCTCGGTGTTGGCAAGGAGATCACGATCTTGATATTATTGAAACGTGAACGTATATCATCGCATATCCTAGTCATTCTGTCAACACAGTCATTTGGAGTTTTGTTCATTAACTCGTTCGTTAAGAAGTGTAACACAATAACGTTTGGTTCACTCTCAAGCTTTTGGAGTTCTTTTTCTGTTTCGTCAAGGGTATATGCTGTAACTTTGTGCACATTGTAGTCTGGTGAGATTCTAGGGTCTATGTTTTCAGTATTTGAGGTGCCCATGAGAATAACTGATGGTTTTGATGGTCTAGATATTGGCACAGTTTGGAATTCTCCGTCGCCACTACTGGCATGTATTTTTAAACTAAGAATCTCTTTTTCTTTGTCTTCAATGTCTTTGCGAAGAGCAGTAAATGATGATTCTAATGATTCTATTTTGTTTTTCCTTACCTGCATCTCCTTGTTAATTTCACCAAGATCCAGGTCTAGTTTATTAATTTTGTCACTTTGTGATTTATTTTTCTGTGTAAGCATCTCACATTTAGTTTCCATTTTGGTTTTCAGTAGTTCTTTTTCAAGTGTAGTTTCATGATTTATATGCTGAATTTTGCATTTTAGTTCTCCATTTTCTCTTTCTAAATTAGCCTTTTTGTTAATCACAGATTCTACTTTGTCCATCATTTGAGTAAACCTTTCTTCATTTTGTTGAATGGTATGTTTATATGCAATGTCCATTGAAGTCATTTTCGAAACCAGCATGTCAGTTTGTTGTTGACATATTTTATCAAGAGCGTTGGTAAAATGTTTTTCCATACATGTCATAAATTTTTCCATGTTATTATTTTGGTCCACTGTTTGAGACACTACATTTTTTTCGTGTTGTTCCATTGTTTGGTTCTCATTGTTTTTGTTGGATATTTCTTTAGTGCCTGATGGGCTCTTTACGAAGGTGTTATGGTTAATATCTAAAGTAGCCGTATCCGTGATATCTGATTGTAATGTTTGTTTGGCATTTTTAGTACAGTTCCATTCTTTCTATTTCTGATTAATACGTTGATTTCTCTGAAACAAAACAGCCATGCCATCAAAATCTACTAGAACACGTGGGCGTGGTGGTAGGAGTTGATGATAGGCAAATGGAGCTCTTATAGTAACGAATCCTGATCCAGCAGAGATGTCGGACCGACCAATCCAACCTAAATTACAACCTATTGCTGGTCCATCAAGCTCAAATGACGATATTTTAGTGAACGATAGCAGAGATGACATAGATGTGTCAATAGATATAGGAAGATGTGGTATTAGTGCCAATTAGACAACTCTCCATCCAAGTCACAATTTATAAAAGTAAACCATTATAGGTCAAGGTACGGTCTTCAACATGGAGCCTAGGCTCACACCAAACAGCAAGCTATATGAAGGGCCCCAAAAAATTACTAGTGTAAAACCATTCAAACGGGAAAACCAACGGTCTAATCTACATAAAAACGAGAAGCATGGTAAGGCCGTGAGAAAAAATGGACAAGAAGTACTAATTACATACAGCATGTACAGAGAAACAAAATCTGGAGAGATTTGATATATTTTATGTGAAAATGAGAATGATGGTCGTAGTATGTACGTAGTGAGGTCGTGAGAAGAGCGTGATGAGGACGGCAAGGGCGTGCTAGAATCGTACTGTGGTCTTGAATAGTGTGGTGTAAACGTGGTATGGTCGTAGTGGAAGCGTAGTTGGGTCGCGATGAGAACGTTATGGTCGTAGTGAGGTCGTAATAACGTCGCTGTGAGATCGTAGCGCAGTCTCTCCGAATAGAATCATGCTTTCGCTACGATTGTACAGCGACCTAAGTCTTTGCAATCTTATCACGACCTTACTGCGCTCTCACTACGCTTCTACTACGACCCGATTTCACCACGACCGCACCACGATCGTTTTGAACATGTTCAAAGTTGACCACGATCATCACGATCTTGAAGACCTCACCACGACCGTGATACGACCTTACTGCGATCTACACGATCGTACTACGATCATCAAAATTTGCATTTTTTCACAGATCGTAGTGCGATAGTGGCCTAGTGGGACTGGGGTTTTCAGGACGATTGGACAATTTAAAGATAACCACACAGTTTAAAGGAATACCATGAATACCCCTTTCCAAAAACAAAAACCCAACAAAAAACAAAAACAAACTCATTTTTTGGACGGAGTTTGTCTTTGTTAATATTTAATCGTCTGTGTAAAGTGTTGTGCATATTGCTACAAGTATTAGAATAAAGTGATATAGTAGGATTGCCGATCAGACAATTATCTCTTATTTTATTCATCGTTCCTTGTTTATTCATCTCTGTTGTTTGTTTATTCATCTCTGTTGTTTGTTTATTCATCTTTGTTGTTTGTTATTGATCTCTGTTTATTGATCTCTGTTGTTTGTGTTTTGATCTCTGTTGTTTGTGTTTTGATCTCTTTTGGTTTTTTATTATCTCTGATGTTTATTTATCCATCTCTGCTGTTTGTTAATTAATCTCTGTTGTATTTTATTAATCTCTGTTGTTTGTTTATTATCTCTAATGTTTGTTTATTAATCTCTGTTGTTTGTTTATTAATCTCTGTTATTTGTTTATTAATCTCTGTTGTTTGTTTATTAATCTCTGTTGTTTGTTTATTAATCTATGTTGTTTGTTTATTATCTCTGATGTTTGTTTATTAATTTCTGTTGTTTGTTTACTTGTTTGTTAATTGATCTCTGCTGTTTGTTTATTGATCTCTGTTGTTTGTTTATTGATCTCTGTTGTTTGTTTATTGATCTATGTTGTTTGTTTATTATCTCTGATGTTTATTTATCCATCTCTGCTGTTTGTTAAATAATCTCTGATGTTTTTTATTAATCTCTGTTTGATTGTTAATCTTTGTTGTTTGTTTATTAATCTCTGATGTTTATTTATTCATCTCTGTTGTTTGTTTTTCATCTCTGTTGTTTTCTGTTGTTTGTTTATTGATCTCAGTTGGGTTTTTTTTCATCTCTGTTGTTTGTTTATTAATCTTTGTTGTGTGTTTATTAATCTCTGTTGTTTGTTTATTAATCTCTATTGTATAATTATTAATCTCTGTTGTTTGTTTATTAATCTCTGTTGTTTGTTTATTAATCTCTTTTGTTTGTTTATTAATCTCTGTTGTTTGTTTATTAATCTCTGTTGTTTATTTATCCATATCTGTTGTGTGTTTATTAATCTCTGTTGTTTGTTTATTAATCTCTATTGTATAATTATTAATCTCTGTTGTTTGTTTATTAATCTCTGTTGTTTGTTTATTAATCTCTTTTGTTTGTCTATTAATCTCTGTTGTTTGTTTATTCATCTCTGTTGTTTATTTATCCATATCTGTTGTTTGATTATTAATCTCTGTTGTTTGTTTATTAATCTCTGTTGTTTATTTATTAATCTCTGTTTGTTTTGTAACTCATCATTGATACCAGGACTAAATTTTGTACATTCGCCAGACGTGCGTTTCGTCTACAAAAGACGCTCGAAATGAAGTTAAAAAGGCCAAATAAAGTACGAAGTTGAAGAGCATTGAGGACCAAAATTCCTTAAAGTTTGCCAAATACAGTAAAGCCACTATGATTCGAACTAAATCTGTGTTTTTAAGTAATAAACATTGTGTATAAGTATCATAACATTTGGATGAGCAAAACTAAAGTAATAAAACAGAAACAAAAAAATCAGCAATTTTTCCATTTGTAAAGGGCATAACTCTAGGACGGTAAAGGTGACGCCACCAAAATTCAAAATGTATCTGTGTTTTGTGATAATGAGCATTGATTATAACTTGTATTAGATTTGGTTAAGACAAACTATATATATAGAGACCGAAAACCAATTGTGGGACACACCGAAGGACGTTCATACAGACGGACAATAGTAAAACTAAATGCCCCCTCCGCGAAGGTGGGGTCATACAAACCTCATTTTTGTTTTTTGAGTACTGTGGATATCTTGACTGTGCAATGATAAAACCATGAATGGGCAAGCTCACATACCTCATACCCTACATGGTAAATATTGGACATTCCTTCACTTAACCCTATTGAAAGAATTTGTCTCAGGTTTCAGATATTTTGTAATTACCGAACTTATTTTATAGCAAATTACCTGTGATGTCACTTTTTGTGGCGTTGATACTTTCGTGTGACACACTATTCGTAATTTTTTAATGCTGTTTTTGTGTACTGTTCTTAATTGATTTTAGGTATTCGTTATTATTCTGTGGTTAACATCAAGACATGTACTATTATATTATTCATTTACTGTTCTGAGTGTTCTTGCATTTATTTATACTGTAGCTTTAGCGGTATATTAAATATTGCAATAAAGCGCAAAGTTTTGCTAGCAACAAAAGAAGTTTCAAACCACCATTTTCTTCTTAAAATGTTATGTACCAATTCAGGAATATGGCAGTTGTCATCTAATAGTTCGTTTCCATGTTTCTTGCATTATCGTTTTTTTTTTTGTTGCACTTCAGTATTTCTGTTGTGTCGTTGTTTTCCTCTTACAGTTAACGTGTTTCCATCGGTTTTAGTTTGGAACCCGGATTTGTTTTCTCTCAATCGATTTATGACTATTGAAAAGCAGTTTACTACTGTTACCTTTATTTTTTTATGAGTTGAAGCTTGAAGTAGATCTTATGATAAATGATGGAGCTCTCCAAACAAGCTACGAGTATTAATAACAAATATTGGACACTCTATTCCGAATGATTTTCACATCAAACTCATCTAAGGTTTTGATGAGTTGAAACATAACGCTAATATTGAAATCGGGAGAGGATAAATAAATGTTATATACGACGTCACGACAAAAGTTGATAATGGTAGGTATTTTTCTTCAACGATTAGTTTGCTGTTCAAGTGAAACACTTTTACCCCCCCCCCCCCCCCCCCAAAAAAAAAAAATAATAATAAAACAAGATAAACATTACTGTCAAATATATATCACTCAAACAACTGGTGTCGCCAATGGCCAAATATCAGTATATGGACAGGATGGTAAGTTTCCTTTTAGAATATGGACCAAGGCGGAGCTGAGGTCAATATGAGTTTAAATAATTAAAAAAAACCCGAAGCTGTAATTCACACTTGAAACGCAAATGATTTTCTAATATATTGTTTTAACGTTGTATTTCAATATAACAGTAAACAGCAACGTTTTATAACACACGGACAGATTAAAAAAATATCTTTAAAAATTGCAAAATATAATATAATAAATATTAAGGCACTTTTAATGAAATAAATTTCTGAATATTTTCGAACTTTTATGTTCCTATTCATAACATGATCTAATCGTAAAAGTACACAGTACAATATCATCAATACTTTAGTTTCCAATATAAATGTTAAGAGGTGCTAAATTGAACAAAATTAAATCACAAAAATACCGAACTCAGTGTTAACTTTTTTGACTTTTCAAAAACAGCAAAACTTTCCGCCAATTATGTTTCTTGGCTGTCTCCTTTACAATGTGTTGGTCAAATTGAGAACTGTCCAGTGTTTTCAGGATGTTAAGTACTAATTGTTCATGCGATGAATTGTTACATAATTCTAGTAAAACCGCGTTTAAATCTATGAGTTTATGGTCGACTTGTCGAATAATCAAAACAACTGAATCACTATCTTCACAGCGACAAGCCTCAATTACAGCATTTCTCACATTTAGCTTTTGATGGTCAACATTTTGTAATAGTAATGTAACAATTTCATCCCAACCTTTATTACATGCGGAGAGCATTGCAGATTTCAAATCCAGTTTTTCCTGGGAAACATTTTGGAGAATATATTTTACAATGTCAGCCTCTCCGTTTTCGCAAGCATTGTTAAAAGGTTCTGTTAGGTCACCGTTATATTCGAACTCGTTAATAATCCATTTAACTACTCTAGTCCAACCTAATGAAAACGTTCTTGTCACAATGGTCGGAATATAAACAGAATCAATATTGAAATTTCGAATCAAAAACATTGTAACACCTTCGTTTTCTGACTCTTTAGATTTGCATTCAAAAATGTTCTTAAGATCAAAATGAGTTGTTCCATATGTCGTATACATGTACTCGATAACATCTAAACGACTATTAGTGCATGCTTCAGTTATACATGATGTTATATTGTCAAACGTTGGATCGCCATTTTGTGTAACTGCCTTTACTATATCTATCCATCCTTTCTTACAGGATTCGATTAGAACCACACTAATTTCAAATACAGTATGTGCAATATTTTGGAGTAACCAAGAGACAATATCAAGTCTACCATACGTACACGCATCATTCATTGCTGTTTTCATATCCAGTTTTTCATTATTAACATGTTCATGATTCCACACGCGTTTAACAATGTTAAACCAACCGTAACCGCATGACTCGAGCATTAAAACATTTATATCAATACATTCCAACGAGATATTATTCAATGACCATTGAATAATATCCTCATTTCCATATGCACATGCTATACGTATCTTGTCGGCACCTATTTTGAAAAAATCATGATTGCATTTCAGCCAAATGTGTTCTACAATATTTAACCAATTGTGCTTAAATGATTCCTTGATAACGCTTTCGATATCTATACATTCAGGACTGGACCTCTCAAGTATCAAAAGTACTAATGTCTGTTTACCTTGATTAACAAGTTTTGTGTCGTTATTTTGACTTTTGTTAATAGCAAGCACCGACTTTAACACCTGACTTAGATTAATCATGTCAACCTCTGTACAGTTTAACAAGTATTGAACTATATCGATCTTACTGTTTTTACTGGCTTCTTCTATCAATGAGTTCATATTCAAGTTAGATCTATCTGTATTTTCTAACAGTATTTGGACAATTTTTGCACTGTTGCATTTAGAATTCGAACATGCAATCAGCAATGCATTTGGGATGTCAAGCAATTCCTTCGAAATATTTTCTGTCAACCATTCTACTGAAGATACATGATTATAGTTACAAGCCTTCGATATTGCATTGTTCATTTGAAAAATTTCTGTATTGTTGTTCATCCAAAGCCATTTGACATTTTCTTCTCTTCCATATGCACATGCATTGTTCATAGCCTCTTCCATATCAAATAAATCTCTGTCAACATTTGCACAAAGCCACTCTAATACTTGAGAAGTATAAAATTCTCTGCAACAATTAATCATGGCCGTTTTCATATCAAATGCATTACGATCTGCGGATTCCCATAACCATATCACAAAGTCAATATCATTATGTCGACATGCTTCATTCATTATTGTTTTCAGATCAAAGGTAGACAACTTCTCATTTTTCAAGATCTCGTTTGCTATATATGTTAGACCGAATCGACAAATATCATTCGTGACAGTTTTCAAATCCAGCAAAGTGTGATCGCATTTATCAAGAATCAAAGGAATTATTTCGTAAGAAAAATCAATATCATCACACTGTAATATTCTTAAAATTGAGCCATCTAAATCAAATATGTCATGTGCAATATTAATGAGAAGCCATTCAACAATTTTGCTATGTCCTGCGCTACAGGCTTCTTTGAATACTTTATCCCAGTTTATTTGTTCCTTTTTCATATTACAAAATAAAAGAATACTCTCTTGAATATTTTCAGACCAAGAACACCTCTGAAATATTGTATCAATTAATTCTTGTACGTCACGAGGTACATAATGTCCATTTTCGATGAAAAACTTTAATATATTACAGTCAGCTTCTTCACACGCGTTATGCATAGCCAATTTCATATCAAACAGCGAAAAGTCAAAATTTTCTATCAAAAACTTCACAATACTAAGACCACCATGGCAAGCTTCATTCATTGCCGTCTTCATATCGAATAATTTATGATCAACATTCTTCATCAAATACTCTACTACTAGCAAACTTGAATCGTGGCAGGCTTCGTTCATTGCTGTCTTCATATCAAACAGTGAATTGTCTTTATTTTCCACCAAATTCATCACAATATCCAGTGATCCGTTCTTGCAAGCTGTATTCATTGCAGCCTTCATATCAAACAGTGAATTGTCTTTATTTTCCATCAAATTCATCACAATATCCAGTGATCCGTTCTTGCAAGCTGTATTCATTGCAGCCTTCATGTCAAATAATGAATGGTCAACATTAGCCATTAAGTTCTGCACAATTTTCAGAAATCCATATTCACAAGCCGTATTTAATGCTGTCTTCTTATCAAACGGCAAATAATCAGGAACCTCCATTAAATACTTTACTATATTCGTATGTCTAAATCGGCAAGCTACTTCCATAGGGGTCTTGATATCAAAAACATCATGGTCAACATTTTCTGTAAAATATTTCACTATATTCAGTCTTGTATAGCTGCAAGCTGTAATCATTGATTTCTTCATATCAAACAATTTTATGTCATTGTTCTCCATTAAATTCCTCACTATTTCCACCCAGCCATGCTTACACGCTAGCTTCATTAAGATTTGTTTATCAAATAGTTTATAATCAATATTTTTCATCAAATACTTCACTATTCCTAGACGTTTTTCGTCGTAAACTTCATCAATAGCTGCATTGATATCAAACAGTGTGTGTGGTATATTCTCTACAAAAAATTTCACTATTGCCAGACGACCATTTTGGTAAGCTTTATTCATTGCTGATTTAAAGTCAAAGAGTGTATTGTCAAAATTTTCAATAAACGTCTTCACGGTATCCAAATGTCCATGACGACAAACAATATTCAAAGCTACCTCCATATCAAGCAGTTTACAATCAAAGTTATCAACGAAAAACATTACTACATCTGGGAGTATATTGTTAGAGGCAGATTTCATTGCTGCTTTCATATCAAAAAGCGTATTGTCAATATGTTTAACCAAATACTTAATAAAATCAAGACGTCTATGGAGACAAGCTCTTTTCATTAATTCGTTCATATCAAATAGTGTATGGTCAACATTTTTGATAAGATACGTTATTATATCAATACATACATAATCGCAAGCATTTTTTATTGCCAATCTCTTATCTAATAGTGCATGATCAACATTCTCCATCAAATGCTTCATTATATCTACATGATTTCTCATGCAAGCAATATTCATTGTTGTTTTTAAATCAAACAGTTTATGGTCTTTATCCTGCAGGAAATACATTATTATATCCAGACATCCACTCTCACATGCTCTGTTCATCGCTGTCTGCCTATCGAAGTGTGCATGGTCAACATTCTCCATCAAATACATGACATTATCTAGACTCTTTTTCTCACAGGCTGTATTCAATGCTCTCTTCATATCAAACAGATCATGATTAACATTCTCTAGCGCATACTTGAAAATATCGAAACGTTCATGGACACATGATTGGTTAACTATCGTCAACATATTAATCATCAAATGGTCTACATTATTGATAAGCCAAACAACAATACTAAAATATCCTTTTAAACAAGCATGACTCATGATATAGTTAATATCTAATAAATCTATATTGATATTTGCCAAAATTAGCGTTAAACTATCCTCTTTGAAAGTATTATTCTCGCATGCATTTTTAATAAAATTCATCATATAATGTTTAGCATTGTCCACGTATTTACGCATGTCCTTACATAGTATATATATTCTTAACTTTAATACATAATATATGATTTCCGGCCACCTGACATGGTAAAGGTTACAATTTAGTAAAAACCAAAGAAACAGTTCTCTACAAGACTTGTTCCGATATATTTTAATCACTGTTTGGATAACTGATGTAAAATCTATTTGATGATGATCAACATTCATAAAAAATGTCTCAATAAGCTTTTTATCATATGATTTACAAACATCGATTGCATTTTTACTTATGTTCAACATCTGGTGGTTGTAGTTCTTTAAAATCCACTTAAGAACATTTCTGAACCCATTTTTTATCGACATGGGCAATATGAACTGAATAGGAAGGATATTTGGGTCAGTATTGTCACGAAACCATCGTAATATGTCTTCATAACTACAGGTTTGAGAATCAATTGTTCGATATATCTTGTTTAGTAATTCATCTCGTTGCACGGAACAATTTTCAATTAAAAACTTAAGAAGTTGTAAATTTTCAAAGTCACCGTTTGTTTCAGAGAATTCTTTACTAGCGTCTTGCAACATCCAATAATAAAAATCATGACAATTTCCATGAAAGAAATTTGTTAACACATTTTGCATTTTCTGTCTAATGTCAGTAAAACATTTGGCATTTGAAATTAAGCATTTGATTGTTACAACCCTGTTCGATGATAATGCCTCAAGGAATGATTCTTGAACATCACCAATTGATACATTTGAATTCAATAACATCCAGAGAACGTGTTTCTCCAACTCATGCTTGCATGCCTCACTGAAAAGGAATTTTTCTGAATTCATATCACACACGTTTAAATGAAGAAGATTACTTAAAACATTTTCCCAACCGTGTTCGAATGCAGTACTTATGATAACTCTTGTGTCCATCTTCAAATTGGATTGAATCCCTAAGAGCCAAATAAGAAGGCTGTCTAGTTTGTAAGATAAGGCTGTCATTACAGCTGAGTTAAGGTTAAATGTATTTGTCGTTGTCCTTTCAAACAACCACTTTACCATTTCAATTTTATTAGTTCCGCTATATATTGGTATATCAAAACTTTGTGACATGAACTTAAAGACAGTTGAGATTTGTTCCTCCGGCACAGCCATGACAAGTTCAACAATGTTTATTTTTTGTGATAATTGTTTCAATGCGCACTTGCCCGTGATTTTATTTTTATTTTGAATTGCCTTTAGAATAATAGAACTGAAATCAAAAGCAATCTTGCAATGTGCTATCGATTCTAAGACTAACTCAAACATTCTATCTTCCTCATTCTGTTCAATTAAGAACCTCAATTTGACAAGAAGTACCTTTGAACATGCTTCATATATTTCATTGTTTCTTGCACTCTTGATATCTTCTTGTAAAATGTTTAATATTTGTGCAATAGTACAATGAACTTTCTCTTTCGTGTATAACAACAAAGCTGCAGGAAAATGAAAAATGACCTTATCACAAAGATATGGACAATAAAATTCTTTATCGCCAAACTCTTTACATGCATCAAACTCTTTAAGTAAAATTTGGACAAAACTGGTATCATCCTGC
This sequence comes from Mytilus galloprovincialis, assembly GCF_965363235.1. Taxonomy (NCBI): domain Eukaryota; kingdom Metazoa; phylum Mollusca; class Bivalvia; order Mytilida; family Mytilidae; genus Mytilus; species Mytilus galloprovincialis. The sequence goes on along the minus strand of NC_134850.1, from coordinate 65,808,610 downwards.
AGGAATATCTTAGTCTTACAAAGCAATTGAACAAAATCAAAAGGGCTTGTTTTATACTCTGTCTGTAAAATTTTAAAAAGACGTTTTGCAAGATTGCTATACATATCCTGGGGAATGATCAGTATAGGTTCTTCTTCATTCAAACTGAAGTTAGGTAATCTGGTTATGCCTGAAATGCATCTATAATCTAGAACAGATATAACTGAACTTGGGTCCACATCAAAGTATGATATGGCTACTGCTTCGTAAATCATCTGATGTTTGAAACGATACTTCAAAACGTTACTGTCATTTGTAACATATTTTCCTTCCATATTTCGCATGCTCTGGACAGTTAAATGTGTCGGTACAAACCGTTCAATATTTCCACATGATTTCAATATTGCAGTAAGTCTTTGAACATCTATTTCGGTTATCGATATAGAGCTACCACAAAGAAGAAGGTAAACAAGTGTTGCATAGGTAACATTATCTTGTATATGCACTCCGTCACGAAGTGCAATAATTTCATCAATCAAGGAGTTATTCGTGTGTGTAAAAAATCGCAGCCCTTGCTGAAAGACTCGTTTGTTTGATGCAAACATGAAGCAAGCCTTTGGATAACCCATGTACGGTTCTGTATGAACAATTTTACAAAAGGTTCTGTGATCCAAAATTTTGTCATAAGTGTCTTCATTTGTAACCGACTGTACTTTAATTTTGTGTTTTGTACAATATTTTGTAAGGAGTTGTTTCTTTTCATCATATGTCATACTAAGATCAATATCATAGCTAGATTGAAATAATCTTTGCGATTCAAATAATTCTCTGGATAATTTTTTATGCATTGGTTCTACTGTAAAAAATATCTTTATATTTCCTTCAGATTTCCTTGCATGTAATAGATCATACACCTTATCATACTGAACTTTTTGACACAAACAAGTTCTAAAACAGAAAATATCATCTAAAAATAAAGCAAGTTTACGTCCACTCGTAATAATTCTTTTTACTTGATTTAGATCAGACAACATAACAAGATCATAGCCTTTATCCTGTTCTCCGATTTGTCGCAACACTTCTAGTCCTATTCTGCTTTTTCCCATACCATTTGATCCACAGATTAGGAAAACCTTATACTCTTTAAGTTTTTCCATACATTTGCGGACCGTCTCTGTTTCAACATACGTACCGTCAGTCCAGTGATTTTGGATCTCTAACTTGGTTTGATCTGTTGATATAAATAATTGGCATCATTTAAGAAAAGACTTTTTAACTAGCAAATCAGTCAACCAATTTCCGATTCATATCTCCAAATAAAGATTATTAACATGAAATGAACATTCAAGTTACATACTTTACTGCAGAAGATGCACATTTCGACAATTAATTTAATCTTCAGTTATAGCCGAGACCAAAATATATAAGACTCTCAAAACTAATTCAAATGTCAAATAGATATAGGAAGATGGGGTGTGAGTGCCAATGAGACAACTCTCCATACAAAGAACAATTTAAAAAAACAGTGAACCATTATAGGTCAATGTAAATAGCCGGTAAAACAATGCAAGACCATTCTTTATAACATGAGAGCTTATTTACGACTACGACTTGTGACTGTAAATACTACATTGGTTTCTCCACTCTCTTTTACCTCTTTTCTTATATTGCATAGTTACACCACTGCAACACAAAAGAGTGGGATACGGCGGCAGCAAGATAGTTAAACCCCGACAAATTCTGCATGTGCATTCTGTATTCGCCTAACTGTCCAAATTCAGGAAATCATTGGTTGTCGAATGTTGTAGAAGAGTTGCAAAAGACACATGAGAGACATTCAAACACATTGATCGAAAATAAACAGCTGCTTGTTGAAATCAAATTTGTTTTTGTACATCTTTTTGTTAAAAAAACACACGGTTGGTTTTTAAGTTTGAATTGTTTTGAATTTATCATTTTGAGGCTTTTATAGCAGACTATGCAGTAGAGGTTTTGCTCGTTGGTGAAGGCCATGTGGTGGCATATTGTTGTTAACTTCTATGTAATTTGGTTCTTGTGTACAGTTGTTTCAATCATATCACATTTTCCTTCTTTGTAAGGAATCAGTTGCAACTTGCACCTCAAAAGATCAGTGAGATGCACAAAAACAATTGACACAACATACCGAACCTAGACAAAGTGATGTTCCCGCACTTCACTCTGAAATAACTGTAAAAATTAAAAAAAGTCAAGGTAGGAAGACACAAATGATGCCCCCGCCAATGCAAAGTGGTATTTTAGAGTTAAGAAACGATATGAACCGCTTATGCAAGTATTTCAAAAATGAAAAAAATCAACTTTCTTCAAAAAGAGCAAAAATTGATGAAAAATCAAAACCCTGCCTACTTGCACACCTTCAATATATATACAAACAGCCAGCAAAGTGAAAACTTCCTAAAATTCAAACAGTATGATCAGTAATATGGAACAACTATATAACCATAATGGGGGGATTGACGGGCAGAAAGACGAAAAGAAGGATGGACAGCGGTAGAACAATATTCCCCGTAATTTTAAGTTTCAGGGGCATACAAGGAATACTCACAATTACTGAAAGCTAATTCAAGTCAATTACAACTAAAAGATAAATCTGTTTTTCTCCCAGAACTGTACATATATAGCAATACATAGTAGATACAGGAAGATTCGGTATTAGTGCCAATGAGACAACTCTCCATCCAAGTAACAAAAAGTAAAATCACAAAAATACTGAACTTTGATGAAAATCAATGCGGAAAGTCCATAATCACATGGCAAAATTAAATAACAAAACGCATCAAAAACGAATGGATAAGAACTGTCATATTCCTGATTTGGTACAGGCATTTTCAAATGCAGAAAATGGTGGATTAAACCTGGTTCTATAGCGCTAACCCTCTCACTTTAATGACATTCTCATCAAATTCCGTTATATTTACATTGATGCGTTAAATAAACAATAAAATAGTCAAAATATGGATACATCAGTCATTATCGTATAACAATTTAACAGAACACAAAAACATCTACTATTTACGAATACATTGATTGATTTGAGTGTCTGACGTCAGAATTTTTTATACGTCACATGAATTTGTCGTTCAATGTGCATACAAACAACCATAAATTTTACATAGGCAATGTTAGCATACAGGGTTAAAAATCAAAAGTATGTAAGAATAAATTTCAGAAATAGACCGAGATTTCAACTAGTCCAAAAGCTATATATAGAATTTATAAGAATCCAAAAATAGTTGATTCCACTACACGATTGAATGATTTTGACGTTTGTGGTTACAATTTATAAAAGTAAACCATTATAGGTCAACGTATGTTTACTTTTTTAAATTTATCAAAATGATTAATTAGTTTACATGTAATACATTTGTAATAAGATTCATACAAGTCAGCCAAACTATCTTACCAGTTATAAAAGAATTTGGTAAGGATTTTAATGAATCTTACGAAATTCCTGCCTTTTATTTTAACCATTTATACGTAAATTTTATGATCGTTGAAAAGTAAAAACAGCAACAGAAACTTTCGTTAAAAAGCACATTGTTCCTTAATATATGTATTCTTTATGAAAGAAGTTGATAAACTAACTTCCGATAAAAATACATCCCTAGAAGAAGATAATGAAAATTATTTAATTTCATTCATGCCAAAGTTTAATTTTATTCCATTGGAAGTTGTAGGTCAGGGTTCCCTAACAATATCAGGGTCCTCCTTATTTTCCTCCTGTCACTCCTTGAAGTTACAAAAGACTAGTCCCTTAACTAGAAAATGACGTTCATTAAATTCAAGACGTAGGTATAGATTAAGACGGGCAACATTATTAAACCGGTGTTCAAAAGTCGTAAATCGATAACAACGTTTCGAAAGGGGTGGAACTATATGTATTCAAACATACATTGTTTATTCTTTAGTTTTCTATGTTGAGTCGTGTGTGCTGTTGTTTGTTTGTCTTTTCATTTTTAGCCATGGCGTTGTCAGTTTGTTTTAGATTTATGAGTTTGACTGTCCCTTTGGTATCTTTCGCCCCTCCTTTAAGAACGATACCAAAAGGAATATCACCATAAAAAGAAACATTAATTAAGGGACACGTGAAATTGTCCTTTATGTCGACAAATTCAGTAGGGAGTCATAAGGTAAAAACGGTACTCCGGATAAAAGATTGCAGAATGATTAAGAATTATTAATCATTCACTTTGAAAATATCATCAAAGTTACGGTAAGTAAAATTGAATTTGAACTGATCAAATTTGAGGTGTCAAAAATGAGGTCACAGTAACTCAGGTTAAGGTCAAGTGGTGCAGTTGAAATCATCCCATTGCAAATTCGTAAAATGATACCATCGCGAGTTGGTGGACCGTTATAGAATTCTGTTTCAGAAATGGATTGATACACTTTCATTGACTTTTCTAACTACAGTTGTGTTTGAGTTGACTGCTTAACCCATCATACTTATAACACAAAAAATGTTAAACCATAAAAAATAATGTACTTCTAACTGTTTTGATTTGTCACTCATGTTTATTAATAAATCAATTCATTCGTCAAATGTATTTTTTGCTTGGTTTTCAAGAGATTGAGTTCAAGCTTGCAAACTGTAGAGTGAGTTCCAAAAACATAAACTAAAAAAGGATAGTTTAATGAAGAGATACTTTTGACTGTGTAGCAATCCAAATGCAAACTACTTTGTTTTATTGTTTTTGTTGAAATAAATTTGAGGATTTTAATCAAATGCATTAATTTGCATTTGTAACAAAGACATTAACATTCCTGAAAAAACAATATACACATGATATAGTTATTATGGAACTTAAAGTATACTTAGTCACCAATTAAAAGTGCAAACAGACTTTGTCAAACAATTTTCCCTGACTTGTTTTATAATTTGATAAACTATAAACTTACATTTCACTTTATCGAAATAACTGCTAAACATCTCTAAGTTTTGTTCATGATCTGTATATCTTTCTTCAAACGCCTTTTCAATGATTTTAGGAACTTTCTCGGCAATAACAGACGGTAACATTTCAGATTTCCATGCAATTTTGCTTTCAATATTGTCAAGTTTCGGAAGTATTTCTGAAAGTCCCTAAAACAAAGGTTACAATAACATGACAAATTCAACATAAAGCTCACAAAAATAAACACTATTTCTGATTATTTACTGTTCCAACATCCAGGCAATTAAAACTGTTGAAGCACGAGGTTTGGCTAACAAAAAAACAGGTTCAACTCACTAATGTTCTTTAATTGTCCTGTAACAAGTAGTTTGAATTGATGCAATATTATAAACGTGTTGGTAAATTTTACGAAGGACATTACAATCTGATGATATTTGACAACACACGAAGCAACAAACATAAACACAAAAGTGTTTTCAGTTCTTGTGTATTTTTTAGAATATAAAAGGTGTTTCTATTTTGTCAAATAGTTATTTTCTAAAATTTCAGCTGAATGTTTGTTTAAATAAACCTATTTCGGGGCCTTTTATAGCTTATATCAGTGATAAAGGGCATAGTGTTCCGCAATTTATCATTTTACAAATGATATCGGATATGTTCCTTAGTTCGTAACTACAATCCCCTTCCATTTCATGAATGTGACCTACCGAATTAGACTATTTACCGGATTTGTAATCACATAAGCAACACGACGGGTGCCACATGTGGAGCAGGATCTGCTTACCCTTCCGGAGCACCTGAGATCACCCCTAGTTTTTGGTGGGGTTCGTGTTGTTTATTCTTTAGTTTTCTATGTTGTGTCATGTGTACTATTGTTTTTCTGTTTGTCTTTTTCACTTTTAGCCATGGCGTTGTCAGTTTGTTTTAGATTTATGAGTTTGACTGTCCCTTTGGTATCTTTCGTCACTCTTTTATCATGAATATGAAAATATTGATCTTGACTTTGCTATATTAATAAAATGGAAAGCACTTTTATTAAAATACATTATTTCTCGCATAGAATGCATATTACTTGGTGACCAATGATGCCTATCAGAATCATAGATACCTTATAAAATTCATCCTGACGAACAACGATTTCTGTCAGACACTCTTTGTATTTTTCATATAAAGAGTATTGGATAGTACCATGTTTCGCTTCTTGTAGTTTGGCTCTAAAATATGTTTCCTTGTTACAAAAACTAGCTATTTTCATAACAGAATTCTCAATGTTGGTGACCGATCTTTTGTATTCCTGGTCTGTCATTTCGCCTGCTGAAGCATGACCAAAGTCCTCATTTCTTACTTTCACCAATATTTCAACTGCCTTTCTTAATGAACAAAAATACAGAAGAAACATTTCGGATACACTTGGATTTATATCTGTTACTGTTATTCCTGGCATTGCTGCGAATGAACAAATACTATACATACTTCCAGGACTTGTTCGTTTCCTGTGATTGACACAAGGTGACGTTTGTGCATTATACAACTGTCTAAAATTGGACTGATCTAACATTCGTTGACTAGTAGGGAAACTGTAACCTGATGGTGGACACTCACAACATGTTCTATTAAACTGCCAGAGATGGTATATTTCATGTTTGTGAATGTTCAAAAAATCTTCTAGTGTCTTCCCCTGATGATTTAAACAACTATACCAGAACACGTCTAGACCAAATTTAACCAGCAGACATCGAGCCATGGTAAGGTCAAGGATGTCTGTGAGAAGTCCAGGCCTAGCAGTACTACAGCAATAGTTAGCTGATCCTCCTGCTTTATGACAAGTAAGCTTCGATGTTCTGTCAAATAATAGATCCATCTGTTGAACATGTAAGATTCGAGATTTTTTTGGTGGATTGTAGCCATTTCGACATTGGCAACACCGAGAACTATTATGTAAATGATAGATTTCGTGCTGATTGTTGTTTATAAACTGTTCAAAGCTAAGTCCGTTATTCGACAGATCTAAATCCACTAAAGCTACCAAAGCTTCTTTAGAATGATCCACAATTAGAATAGCGTTTCTTAAAAAGTTTTCCTTTTCTTTCGATCCCATCTTACTCTGTTTGTTCTGGAAAAAATTCAAACTAGTGTAAATGTAATTACATATGTTTTACATGTTTTACACGATACACATGTAACCCGTCTGTATGAGAAAATTGAAAGAAAACTGTATTACGTAATCGACAGATTGACATGGCAGTATGCTGTAGACATAATGTGATGAACAGAATAAAAAAATAAAAAAATAACCCTTCATATAACTCATATGCGTCTAAAGTGCTCTTCTGGATTTACTTTTATGAGGTAAAGCGTGAAATTGGTAATACTTTTTTTCTATATTTGAACTGAGACATTGCCATTATTATTCCCTAAGAACTACCGAGAATCATATCATTTTGTTTACAGCTTACAAATATCGAATTAATGTTTAGTTTAAACATATTTATTTATAGTGGATTGGGAAACAAGTTTTGCAACTTATATTAATCCCTTTCCACTTTGCGGGTGCGAGTGCTGCCTTGTAGCGGCATTAGCCTACTCTTTTTCGAAATCTACAAGGGTGTCTTTAGCGTGCAAGAGATATGGCTCTCTCTTAACACGGGTCAGCCATTTATCGTCCCCTTCCGACGGACTATCATCGTTTCCTCAAGACCATACTCGCAGATGGTGTCAAGGGAGAGCCGAAAATTGAGTTCCTGAAATTTTCATCCCAAACGGGAATCGAACCAGGAACCTTTGTGTTAGAAGTCCGATGCACTAACCACTACACCACGAATTAATGTAATGAATGTAAGATATTTATAGGAGGTGAAAAACGAGATTGAAGAAATCCAACACTCAAATAACATTTGATGCTTTATCGGAAGTTTGTAAATCCAAGCAAACAACGATTCAACAAAATAAATAATTTAAGCAATCGAATCGTACCGTTATGGCGAAAGACGAACAAACTAGAAACTTCAAACAGGTATATGCTGATTCTTCACTCAAAAGTTGAAATTAAGAAAAAAGAACGTATTGGCAAAAATGACCAGGAGTCACACTATATTGCTTAGGAAAGGTGACGAATTTTCTATCGGACTGTCATGTTTTGAATTGTTTGAATTGGGACGTTGTTATTCGACTCAGATTGAGTCTAGAACAAAGTCGGGGTTTTAATCAGAGAATAACACCACCCATATTCCAACAACTTCACAACTGTGTCAAACACGAGAAGTTGATGTTTAAAAGAAATGCATTCGTTTTGTTATCTTATTTGAAGGATATTAATTCTCTTAAATTGTGAAGTCTTTATCAGGTTAGATAGTCATTTCTGGATAAAGAAATGGGGAATTTTCAATAATGAAAAAATGATAAACACACACACTCAAGAACTTCTGGACAAATATATTTAACGGACGCTAAAATATGTAAAAAATCGTCATAAGACCTTAAAAACTGTCACTTGTTTTGGATAAACTGGATTTTATCATTATTTCTTCAAAATATCAATTTTGTTTTGCTGTTTTAAGTTCTTACCTATCTGTACAGTTTGTTTTCTCGAGAAAATTATCAACAGGTTATAAATACTTGTTGTTTTTAGGCCGTTAACTTTAATCTGATATGAGTAACCTTGTAGATCCTTCAGATACACTTTTGCAAAAAAGTTACAAAAGTCAACACTGTAATAAGATCTTTGAGTTCTATTTTAATCGGCATAGATAATTGTATACACGTTACATACTTATTCACAGTCCTTCATGTGTTCGATACCAATATTTTGGAATTACATCATTACTGACTGTACTCTTAGTACTCGTGGCTTTGAACTAGGCTTCCAATTGCTAGATATATTCATGCCTTTTACCGATCAAATGAGTTAGGCTCTTTTCAAATGATTTGTATTCTTTGTTAAAATGTTGGGGTGTTACAAGGCTTGGACACCCACAAAACTGTTTATCCCCGTCACAATCTGCATGTGCCTGTTCAAATGTAGGAGTTTAGCAATCTGGTTGTTGTCATTTGTTGCTGTATATCATATTTGTTTTTCGCTTCTTGGTTAGAAACATAAATCAAACGTTTTCACTTTAAAATTGTTTTATTTTTTTTCAGGGCCTTTGTAAATTGCTATGTGGTAATAGATTTGTTCATTGTTAAAAGCTTTACGGTGACCTACAACTCTCAACTCCTTTGTCATCTGTTCTCTGTAAAAGAGTTTCGCTATTGCAATCTAACACATATTCTGACTTTAAAACACAACACTAAAATGGGTCAAAAATTATCATTCGAGGTTAATCTGGTTTTTCTTAATTTAATTTCAGATGTTTTTGATGTTGTCAATTTTTACCAATCTGTACATATTTGAACACATTGAATTGACAATTGCTCTGATTATCTCTCTAGCACCTAGACGCGATTCATCTTTTGTGTGGAAGAAGGCATATTTTTTTTTTAACAACATTATATATTTATTCATCAAATATGCTTGTTACATTGTTACACCAAGAAACCAAGGTTTTCTTGATGCATCCTGTAATATTCCACCGATTGCCCAGGTTAGCAATCAGCTGCTGGTATATATGTATAGATTATAATAATATGTATAAATTTCTTGAAATACAACTATACAACACTTTTAATACATTATGTTTTATTCTATCAATCGTCTAAACTTCTTTTTAGTGACTTTAGTAAGGGATTAAGTTTCATTGTTCTGTTTTCGTTGTATCTTTTTATGTATTCTCGAACAAAAATTTGATAAACATTTACCTTTGTCAATTTCTGATTAGAAACATAATATGATTTGCATATGGAAAAACCTAAGATTGTTAGGAAATAATTCAGACCAAAATAATTTTTGTAAAATTTTTTATATCCAAAGACTAATTGCTTTAATGATACTCTAAAATTTAAATTTGATTTTATCATTAACTCATGAATACTTTTCCAAAATTTTTTCTAAAAATCGACAAGAAATAAAAAAGTGGTTATAATCTTCTTCTTCGTTACATACATTACATAGATTGTCATTCGTCTGTTTCCATTTAAACAATAATTGTTTTGTTTGTAATATGAATTGTAAAAGTTTCCATCTAAATATTTTTAACTTATTTCCTTCTAAATAATGAAACATGAAAACATATAGTTGGTTAATACTAAGGTTCTCATTAATTTGTAAAATACGCATCCATTTGATAACACCAATTGATGGTTCAGTTTTATCTTTACAAATTGACTTATATAATATATTTGTTGAAAAAATTGAAGCCTCAATGTAATTACCTTTCCAGATTAGTTTCTGTCTAGGAATATTTACAATACTTTTAATAGAACTTTCAGACTGTAACATCTGAAGCCAGTCTTTTGGAATGGCTTTTTTTTAAATATTTATTTCTGCAATCCAATTAATCTTGCATTCTAATTTATCCAGAATAAAATGTTGAGATATATTACCAGTGTTGTCTATAATATCATTGACAAATATCAAGTTACTCTTAATCCAATTTTCAAAAATAATAGTTTTATTTTTAAAATTAATCTGTTTGCATATTTGGGTTTTAATATTTTTTGATAAAATGAAACCTATCAAGGTGAAAGTAAAAAAGTATTTTACAAATGAAAACAATAGGAGTAAATCAATATTCATGTTTCTTATAGATTACTGATGGGTTTCCAAATGAGAGAGTGTTATTCAGCTACAATATCATCAAAGTCCAAGGGCTTTGAAATAAAATGTGACCGAAAAACATCATCGATTTTGAAAGGAGCATGATATTCTGTTACTCGCTATTTCGCCTATGATGTCGTTTTTATTTACAATATCAAGGGCAGGTACGCCCTTTTTCATGCAAGTAGCATGGTATGAAAATTATCACAAAAGGATTAAGGAAAAATACACGAAACACGGTAATTGTTGTTATTGAAAAATATGTTTTGTGGTTTACTCAAAGTCAACTTTTTTCGAATCCCCACTGCCCTTCCCTTTCCCTATGAAAGATGAATGGTAGGTGTCCAATGAAAACAGTTTTTCTGTTTCGAGTACTGTTTTAAGAGTTTTACTTTTTTTGTGAGGTATGCCTTAACTCTAAGTCACGTTCTGTCAGAATGATAGCAAATTCCGTTTTTTCGTGAAGACAGAGTGTCACCCATTCTGCTGTTAAGAATCTATACCATGACTGTTGGTAGGTAGATTCGTTGTTCGTGGCCTATTACAAGTTTAAAAATCTGTACCTTTCAAACCTATCCCTGTTTTGGACTGACTAGTTTTCGAGTCTACTCCCTACTGAAAGATCTACCTACTTTATTATTTAAAATGTAGAAGACGCTTTGATTAGACAAACTTACCATGTCACTGCAAACAACGAATCAAGACTATAATTCAAAAACAGTACCCCAAAAACAACATAGAAGTCTGAGTGATATGAATCCGACCAAACATTTTAATGATCTCATCTCCATTCCAAAATAAAGAAATACATGCAACAACAATATAAAACTAAAGTAAGATCAACACAAACCAAATTTTAACAAAAGTGCGTGTAGACAAATCCTGATCCACACGCGACAGTCGGTCTAAACAAAAAGGGGACGGGGCTGAAAGATACCAAACTCATAGATAAAAAAAATTAAGTAGTCAAGCAGTACGTAGAAACGTTCAACAATTTTTTTTTTAGATTTCAGCGTAAATGTTAGAGCTTAATTTGAATAGTACGTCTAGTGTGTTACTCACCTTAATCCTTAATATAGTGTCTCTATATATCACTGTAATTTTGTCCTTACTAGGCTTTATACCCTAGTTACACAGCTTGTCTTTGTTTGAAATAGGTACATTCTATTGGCTAATATTTCACGCGTTGTTTTTAAAAGAAAAAAAGCTTTGTTATATCTTTTGTTTTATAAAGAAGCTATAATTAGAATTTTACAATGGGCTATGACTGGTAAAAGAATAGTATTGTTTGTGTCGTTGTCAACGACAGTACGCATATACCTCTAAACAAACACAAAACTATCAAATTACTACGTTTAATAGATCTGAGGTAAAAATCATTTCATTGATTTAGAACTATAAATGAAAATAGATATCTTAAGTATACATTTAGAAAATTTTCCAGAAGTTCATAATGTACGCAAGAAAACGGAATTATTTACTTGTGACATTATTTTCAATTCTTACCTTAAAGTTTTAATCAATAGCTTTTTTGATAAATTTTTATTCGTATTTGAAAGGTTAATATAAACATGTCATCACCTAATTTCCTAAATATTAGATACAAGTCGATTATTGATGATTCTGTATTTAATTGTTTTTAACTGTTTCATTTTAGTTTCTTTGACTTTTATACTTTCATCTTAGAACTGAACAAACCGAAATAAGTCCATATAAATTCATACCCAAATGACGGACTGATTTAATAAACAATGATCAACAGTTCAGTAAATGTTTAATAAAATCCCTGTGAAAATAAATAAATATTTTAAGATATGCTCCTTGGTTTTTTTCAAACGATACAGGGTGAATATTTTGCCCCATAACACTCATTTTTTTCATAAAAGACTTCTATAACTCATTTACGGTCATTTTCATTCATTTAAGCAGATTCTTCTGATTTGAGACTATATTTAAACTAATGCAAATGTAAAGTAAAAGTCAGAGTCAGTCTTTTCCCTCCATTTTTCAAAACTCAAATATCTCTAAAAGGAGCTACACAACCTATCAATATTATATAGCAAAATATAGCTTATTTTGTTCCTTGATTTATGCTGTTTCAACTTATAGTATCAATTTTAATTTCTTGATTTTTGAAATTTGAAGTATATCATTAAATAGAGATTATATTCCATTGCTCGTATATCATTAAGGCTTTTATTAGCTGGGAGTTGCTGGGTACTAGAAATCTTCTAAATTGATAATCAGCAAAAGTAGATGCGGTGATAAAAAAATGCGAGATACAAACAAAATTCAAAGGAAACCAAGATTCATATTTGTCAAAAAAGTCATCTCTTAAAATTTTTGCCAGATAACCTACTTGATTTTCTGACCATTACAAAACATCAGTCACATTTAAAAAAAAAACGAATCTGTTTGTCACATCAACATTCTTTATTTCCGTATTTTACTTCAAAACTTGTGATAAAGGAACATTTTGGTTGTTTAGTATAGACACAATTTTGTAGTGGGAAACATTGCCAATACTTTCTTTCAAAAGTGGTAAAAGAACTCAATGTGTGTGACGTTGTCAATGACAAAATAATAACAAAATAAAAGACACAATACGCTCATGCATTAAAACAAAAAGGCCTTTATAATACTAGCACAATGATCTGAAATTAAACAACAGTTGTTTTACCAATTTGACAGTTAACTGAAGTATTATATTGAAGTATGCAATTCAATCATTTTTCAAAAGAAGTAACATTGTAAGAACATGAAAGAGAACTTTAACCTGCTACGTCAATTGAAATTGTACCCCATCCCCCATATCTAAAGCACACATGTTTATCATTTATGCATGTTAACATAGCAACAAGGAAACTTTTAGTAACAGTGAGTGTATGGCATTCCATAGAATTACGAATGATTACCAATCAATAATAATAATACCTTATAAGCAATTTCAGAGCTTTTTGACTGTTTTGATCCGAACGTCACTGATGAGTCCTATGTAGACGTATAGCGCGTCTGGAGTATTAAATTATAATCCTGGTACCTTTGATAACTATTAAAACCACACGTTGGTGATGAAAATCGGTTTTTGTGATCCTAAATTAGATAAGGTTTTCATATAAGTGTACGCAATTACAAATTATATTTGGTATGATTTCCATTGAGTCATTTATAAGTCCGCGACCAAATGATGTAGTAGTAGGCAATAATAGATAATTAAACGGCTATAACAATGAGCAAAACACTTATAACAGTTACGGATTTTTGGTGTTATTAAAATTTCCTGTTACAAAATATTAGAAATTATTATAAATTAAGGAATGAATCTCCCTCATGCAAAGCTCTGATTCCTTTCACGGATTTGGCTATACTTTTTGGACCTTTTGGACTATAGCTATTCATCTTTTATATAAGCTTTGAATTTCAAATATTTTGGCCACGAGCATCATTGAAGAGACATGTATTGTCGAAATGCGCATCTGGTGCAAGAAAATTAGTACCGTCAATTTTATTACATCCAGTAGTAAATACATTTTAGTGCTACCGAGTCATTTTGATCTAAACATCATCTAAAAAGTCAGAAGAATATGTCATGTTTAGACATTCAGTAATTTGTTGAGTTATCCATCGCGGTTAATTCATTCAATTCGATTGAGAACATCTTAGTAGATTTCGAACGAGTATGTAAGATGTTGATGAATACAGGTACATGAAATATACAGAAATATACGGTCTAACTCAACCCTGAACAGATAATAGTTGACTGCAAGAAAGTTTTCTGAATGCATATTCCGCAGTGGAGAAGTATAATGATTGACTGAAAGACTTGAAATTATTGTTCACCCTGGTAGGAGCTGTTCAAATGAATTCTAATTTTCTGGTGATGTTAGTCTAAAAACACTCAAACAAAACCAAATTTTGAATTATTTTAACAAGAAAACCAACTACCTGATTTTAGCGGGGAAAATACTACAGACGTAGGACAATGACACCCACCGAATAACATCCCCCTGAAATATTCATTGTATCGGGTTTAAATTGACTTAAAAATTCCGAATACTGAAAGCATTTTTGGCTTACAATGATCAAAAGAAGTTGTGGGGTAACCCAGGGAGACGTCAATCGAATAAGCTGACACATTAGTTGAAAGTTACGGTTGGATTAAATTAGTTAACAAAATTAATCAAGAACGAAGTAATCCTAACGAAAGTATGTCGAAAAGCCATCCAGATTAGCATACCATTAAGATATATCTAAAATAAAAACGAATCTGTCTGTCAAAGTGACATTGTTTTCTTTCTTTCATGGTTCAAAAATTGATAACGAAATGCTCTTAGTTGAAATATATAATGGTTAGGTGTATGAACACAAGCAGATTAAATTGTGTAAGTGTCGATTTCAATGGTTGAATTCATTCATTGCTGTTACGTTGTCAATGACGAATTAATACAAAATAATAATAACAGATATATGGCAGTACGCCAATGCGTAAAAACAAAAAGACTTTTATAAAAGTAAGAACAGCAATATGATATTTGACAACTTTCATTTGGTAGATAATTAAGGCACAGACTTGAATAATTTTCAAAAGAAACAATTTTTAAAGTGTTAAACTCTATAGTGTTTTCATAATATATCGTATCATTTATCTTGTAAGTCTTCGACATTTGTGTCAACACAGGATTAATTGTTTTTTAAGAGATTTGATTTAAAAAATGAAAAAAAAAATGAGAAAAAGTTTCTGCTTGAAAATGATTTATATCTAATGTATTTGTTCATTAGTGAAAATAATTTAATTAGAAGTAATACCTTACATTATTGCGTAATGTCATTCGACATGTTCGATTGATTTATTCAATTAGTTAAATTAAATAAAAGTTTTTATGTTTTATTTCAATTATAAGGTATGATGAAATAGATATAACTATGGCTTTGTAAAACATGAAAACATGTTGTATACAGGGACGTAAACATATAAGTAGGAAGTAATTCAGATTGCTGTTTGAATGAAAGTTATAGGTTAAGAAATGATAAAGAAATATAACTTGTACATATAGTACCAAATTTTTATAATAAAAACGTATTAATGGTACCAATTGTTTAATACAGCTATAACCTTCCACGGCAAAACGGTTCTTTGATTTAGAACTGAAAGACGATTATCACAGATTTTCAATACAGTTTATTTACCATTTAGACCTATCTGGTATTCAAAACGAAGTATAATCAGGAATTGTTGGTTAGTCTGGAATACGACGTTTAGCCTTCAACTGTCATCCTCTCTCCTCAACTAAAGCAATGTTTCTTAAGGAATAAAACTATCTCATTTCCCATTAGATTGGTTTCAAAGCTCTACTATTGGTAGTATCATCTTTGGCACGATGTTGAAATTGAGGATTTTTTTTTGTCATTGTTAGTTTTATTATATGCTTTATTTTCACCTTGAACTTGATAATGAGTTGTAGCGTGTAAGCAGTTTTACTTCTACCCTGCCACCACTTCCTTCATGTCGATATATTACAACACTCATTGCACACGAAACACATCTGTCAATTTTAGTTATCTTCGAACTGATCTGAGATTTTGTCGGTTTAAATACGTTTGGCAAAAGATTTATCTTCATGTGTTCAATGTAGACGGATCTGTTTAAGTTTTTTTTTGTCTCCGAATCCGTATAATTCTACTGTATATTTGTTATTCGTGCACGTTGCAAAAACCAAATGTATCAAACTAAGTGTTCGATGTTTTAATATATTTAGCGAAATAACTACACGGGTGTTTTGTAATGCTACATCCTGTCGATACTTGTTTTTTTTTGTCGTGGTGGAACATTATCTTATATATTCATGACTCTTAAAAAGTATTAAAATCCGTTGGGTGTTCACTCATTTAAATTTAAACATCCATTGGCAGATATTCCAAGAATGTCAGAACACATAAGTGTTAATATCATATTGATAGTAACCATTCTCTGCATAAGACCTACACTAATAGATCCGTAACTTAAAGTCGGTTGACAATGTTTACTCCACAGGAAGAAGTGTCTTACCAGTCACTACTCTTGCTCGTTCAATGCTGCCTGCCATGCGGAGAAGCAATACATACAAGTTTGCAAGTCTATGGATGACCCTTGACCGCTTCAATCCGACTTGAGCAAGTTACTAACGGACCATCTTAGATGCTCCTTAATTTATTTGTGCATCCACCTTTACAGTAAAGGCCGACTAAACAATTTATTTATCATCATGCAGTTAATTTTCTGCCCCTTTGGAAAAAAGCTCAAATACCTCAATACTTTCCTGCGCAATGATAAATTTTGTAACAACATGAGCAACACGACTGCTGATGTTAGTCTAAAATAGGATTTATTTATCAGTTTTAATTGGTGTTGAACTAGCTTAACCAGAACTGCCCGTTTGACCTTATTTCATCATAATTGTTTTTTTATGTCGATGTCTTATCCTAGGTAAATTAAAGGTTTATAGTCAACGTTCTTTGCGTTCTGTCTGCTACATATATATATATTTTTTTTTTATCAATTTGTAAAGCATATATCAGCCCATATATTTTTCTTCTGATTTTTTTTTTTCACGTTATGATTTTTTTTACAGTTTAAATAAAGTATTGGATTTGCCCACGGTTGAAGGTCGTATGGTGACCAACATATAATATTATCGTTTGACAAAAGCGTACATTTGTATCATATCAATCATACAACATCTCCTTATTTTGATAAGTCTGATCGAAATATATTTCTATACTTCTATAAGCTTGATCGAACTAGAGATAAAGGATACTACAGATACAGTTAAGTCAGCCTCATATCTTGACTTACATCTAGAAATTGACAATGAGGGTCGGTTGAAAACAAAACTTTACGACAAAAGAGATGATTTCAGCTTTCTAATTGTGAACTTTCCATTTCTAAGTAGCAACATTCCAGCAGCACCTGCATACAGGGTATATATATCCCAATTGATACGATATTCCCGTGCTTGCATTTCCTATCATGATTTTCTTGATAGAGGGTTGCTCACAGAAGCTATCAAACCAAGAGTTCCAAATGGTGAAGTTGAGATCATCCCTTCGAAAATTTTACGGGCGCCATCACGAGTTGGTTGACCGTTATGGAATAACCGTTTCACAAATGATATCGGATATATTCCTTATGTCGTAACAACAATCCCGCTCCCTTTCATGAATGTGACCTACCGAATTAGACTATTTACCGGATTTGTTATCACATAAGCAACATGACGGGTGCCACATGTGGAGCAGGATCTGCACATGAGATCACCCCTAGTTTTTTGTGGGGTTCATGTTCTTTATTCTTTAGTTTTCTATGTTGTGTCATGTGTACTATTGTTTGTCTGTTTGTCTTTTTCATTTTTAGCCATGGCGTTGTCAGTTTGTTTTAGATGTATGAGTTTGACTGTCCCTTTTGTATCTTTCGTCCCTCTTTTACGATTGCTTGATATGTTAATTAAATTGTTTTTCTTTACCACGTGCACGTTTGCTCTCTCTTGGTCATTTACGGATTGATGATGGATTGGTGTTAAACGCCCAGTTGCAGATATTACATAGAATTGAGAATGGAAATTGGGAATGTGTCAAAGAGAAAACAACCCAACCATAGAAAAAACAACAGCAGAAGATCACCAACAGGTCTTCAATGTAGCGAGAAATGTCTCGCACCCGGAGGCGTCCTTCAGCTGCCCCCTAAACAAATATATACTAGTTCAGTGATAATGAATGCCAGAACACATAAATGGTAATATCATATTGATAGTAACCATTCTCTGCATAAGACCTACACTAATAGATCCGTAACTTAAAGTCGGCTGACAATGTCTTACTCCACAGGAAGATGTGCCATGTTAATCTGACTCCGATCTTACTAGTCACTACTCTTGCTCCTTCAGGATCTGCCTCCCCTTCCGAAGCACCTGAAATCATCCCTAGTTTTTTTTGGGTTCCGTATTGTGTTTGTATCCTTATTTGTGACATTATGTTCATGCATCATTGTCAATATAATAGAAATTGATGCGACTGTCATACAAGTGAGAGGTTCAGCGCTGTAAAACCTGGTTCAATCGACCATTTTCTACATTTGAAAATGCCTGCACCAAGTCAGGAATATAACAGTTGTTGTCAATTCTTTTGATGTGTTTTATCATTTGATTTTGACATTTGATTAGAGACTTTCCGTTTTGAATTTTCATCGGAATATAATATTTTTGTGATTTTACTTTTTTTTTTATAGAACCCTAAGTGAGAAAGCTCAAATACCTAATAAATATTAGATATTACAGCACTTTCCCATATCGAACATATTGTGTGACTCTCTGATTTCCGAGTTGTTGTAAATTTTATGACAATTGATGGAGCTATCCTAACAACAAAGAATTAACTTCAAATATTTGAACAAGTCTTTCTCCTGCAAAATTAGACCCTCTTTTCTGAATGATTTAGATGAATTGAAACATAATGATAATATCAAATTTGAAGAGGATCAGAAACGTGAATGTGTTCTCCCGTCGACAAAAAATAACAATGGGGGGTATTTTTCGCCAACTCTCAAAAATTTGTTCCCCTTACCATTGTACAATTGAAATTGTCCGTACATGTAATTTAAAGACAAAATGAAGGTGGACTGACTGACAAGACGAAAGCATTATAGATTTGTACCATGAACAAGGTTCACGTAGCTTGGTGTATAATAAGTACTATAAATGTTGGATTATTTAAGAATCCAAAATGGGATAACAATTGAAAAAAAATATTTATATACTGACAATTCATAGAATTATGTGATTGATTGATCCTGCATTCAGACTATTTTATCACTTTTCAGGTCAGAAATTTAGATTTTTATAGAAAACAGCCTCCAGAAAGTGATCAATTGCCGGCGACTCGGGTTAAAGGATGTCGTGATATCAGCATTACACGAAAATGAAACTGGCCGATTCATTTATCGTACATAGGTATCTGAACATATGTCGACATCGCATTGTTTTATTTTGTGTCATTGGGTTACTGTCTCATTAACATTAACCAATAGCAATAGTATCCAATATCAAAGTTTAAATAACAATATTTACAAATAAACAATAAGAGACAACACTACCAAAATGCAAAATATTAACCCCATTACTTATAACTCTCAAAGCTTCTTCTGAAAAGCATTTGTAATATACATGTAGTTGCAAAACAATCAATTTTGGACAAACATTTTATTGATTGTATATTAAGGAATACATCAAACTGAATTACCTAAATATTTTTCTAAAATCAAAAATCGTTGCGTTACATGCATGTTAGGAAGTACAAAAAATTAAAAATATTACAAAAACGTAATTAAATAAAATGCATCCCTGAGCGCATCCTGAAACGACTGCAGAGGTCGAACCCAGAACAGTTGGGAATCTTTGGACACAATATGAAAGCTTGAGACCGTCCAAATTTGATTGTGATATACTTTTTGACATAATATAGGTTTTTAACACAAAACAATTATGCTCAAAGATCTAAAAAAAATGTGTTGTGCAATACCGTGCAATTGAAGATTTTTTCTTGAAACTTCAAAATTTGAAATTAAAAAAAATTAAAACTAAGATTTGAACCACTTGAAAAATTGGAACCCCCACCCAAAACCTTTTGACCCCATTTGATTAATTACCCCAAATTCAATGCGAGCCATCCCTATGCGATATTGAACCTTCTGTTGAATGTCAGAGAGATCTATACACTTACAACTAACACGACAAGTTAATGCCTTCAGTTTCAACCTCCGATGCCACATTGTATAAAATCATATCTAATAAGCAATATTGTAAACATGCAAACACTATTACAAGAGAAAATGTCTGCATCCCTTTGATTTTAAAATTGTCTGGTATTAGCCTTAAAAGATTAGTTCAGGGATACATCCTTGCATATTTTACATTACACATTTTTGAAACAGTGAACCATAGAATATTAATACATGTATTAGTTTCAACATTATGATTCTATATAAAGTTAATAGCAATGTAACATAAATCAATAACAAGGAGAAAAACCAAAAGACATTTTCATCAACAGTTATAAATAATAAAAAAGAAAAAACACGAACTCCAGTAAAAAACGTGAGTGAAATCAGCTGCTCCGGAACGGTAAGCATTTCCTGCACCGTATACGGCACCCGTCGTGTTATTTCTTTGTTCAGTTCGGTAATGATGGAAGGTTATTATGACTGAGGAAGAATATCAGATATGATTTCTGACACACTTGTGTCATAATTGCCAATCAGCTCATGATGGCGACCGTGAAATGTCTTGAATGATGACCTTAATTTGATTGATTTATAGCCCAGTCTTAGAAACTTTAGAGAAAGCAGTATTCCTCGTTTAGCAAAATCATCGTACTTTGAGCTAGCTCTAGAGTGACGTATCATTTGAGACACATATACTTCATATGCTGGTGCCGCTGGAATGTTGCTACACAGAAATGGAATGTTGACTATAGGAAAATTAAATCATCACGTTTGTTATAAATTTTGGTATTCAACCTACCATCAGTAGTCATTTCGAGAAAAAGGTCGAAATATGAAGGATAAGGATGGAAGATCCAGTTCTTCATTCTTTGGATTAACACCAAAGGAACTAGTCGGGATTAGAACCGATTTGTGGTTTTCCAGGATCTCCTGCTTCGTAAGCGTACTTAGTGTATATGTAGGATTTCCAAGTGTGTTATATATCCCGAGTTCCTTAATCAGCCAGTAATTGTAGTGTTTCTTGCATACAAAAACAATATTGTTTGAGGCTTTGTCAGCTGGAACGACAATAAAACAAAGAGATTAAAAAAAAAACTGTCCTTAGAAAATTGACACTTTTAGTAAAATAAGATTATGAAATTCTCGAACTTTTCCTCGGAGTTCAGTATTTTTGTGATTTTACTTTTTATGTTTAACATTTCACACGTCTAAACATAATGTAGTCATCAGTCCTAGGTCTTAGTACATGGGCATGGTATTAACCAAACTATGTTAAAAAAAATTAAAAAGGAGCAGTATCAGTATTTTATATCATATATAGATGTTATGAAAATCTAATATATGTGCTATGTAAAATGAAAACAATACCGAACTCCAATAAAAAATTCGAAATGGAAAGAAATCATATTCCTGACTTGGTATAATCATTTTCGTACGGAGAAAATGAGGAATTTATTATAGCATATAGAATCAAATGTTAGCTTAGGTTTGTTTGCCTCAATGTTTACCATTTGAACTACTAGTATTTAAAAAAACATGAACAGTTAACGAACCAAACAATCTTAGAAAATAGAAAGGCGCAGTATCAGTACAAAGTACAATATCATCATATTTTATAGTTTCCGACATCGATTTTATGAATCTTTCCATAATATATAGGTTCTGAATTGAACAAAGTTAAATTACAAAAATACCGAACTACAAGGAAAATTCAAAACGGAAAGTCACTTGTAAAATGGTATATTCAAAACATAAAAAAAATGGAACACAAATGTCATACTCTTGACTGACAACAAGTAGTCCTTATGAAGAAAATGGAATAAAGAGATATATAGCATAATTATACTCTGCAATGCATATAGTTCCCTTGTTCAATATGACTTTAACGTTAAAATAAATTTGTTCGCCTCAGTGTTAACTTTTTTGTCTATTCAAGAACAGCAAAATTGTCCGCCAATTATGTTTCTTGGCTGTCTCCATTACAATGTTTTGATCAAATTCAGAACTGTCCACTGTTTTCAGAATGGAAAGTACTAATTTTTCACGCGTTGAGTGCTTGCATAATTCTATTAAAACATCGTTTAAATCTATAAGTGTATGATCCACTTGTCGAATAATTAAAATAGCACAATCGCTATCTTCACACCGACAAGCTTCAATTACAGCATTTCTCACTTTAAGCTTTTGATGGTCAACATTTTGTAATAGTAATGTAACAATTTCGTCCCAACCTTTATTACACGCGGAAAGCATTGCAGATTTCAAATCCAGTTTTTCCTGAGAAACATTTTCGAGAATATATTTCACAATTTCAGCCTCTCCGTTTTCGCAAGCATTGTTCAAGGGGTCTGCTAGGTCACCGTTATATTTTAATTCCTCAATAATCCATTTAACTACTTCAGTCCAACCTAATGAAAAAGCTTTTGTCACAATAGTAGGAATATGAACAGAATCAATATTGAAATTTCGAATCAAAAACATTGTAACACCTTCGTTTTCTGACTCTTTAGATTTACATTCAAAAATGTTTTTAAGATCAAAATGATTTGTTCCATGTGCCGTATACATGTACTCGATAACTTCTAAATGACTATTAGTGCATGCTTGAGTTATACATGGTGTCATATTGTACAACGTTGCATCGCCATTTTGTGTAACTGTCTCTACAATATCTATCCATCCGTTTCTACAGGACTCCATTAGAACGTAACTCATGTCAAATGTTTGACCATCAATATTTTGGAGTAGCCACGTGACTATTTCAAGTCTATTGTAAGTACAGGCATCATTCATTGCTGTTTTCATATCTAATTTTTCATGATTTATATGTTCATGGTTCCATACACGTTTAACAATGTTAAGCCAACCATATCCACATGATTCGATCATTAACGTATTAAGATCAACACACCCAAACGGAATAGCACACAGAGACCACTGTATAATACCCAGACTGCCATATGCACATGCTATTTTTATCTTTACTGCACTAATTTCGAAATACTTATGACTGATATTAAGCCAAATATGTTTAATAATATCTACCCAATCGTGCTTACAAGCTTCAATGATGGCACTTTCAATGTTCATATTCGACGGATCGGCTTTTTGAAGTAAAAATAGAACCAAATCCTGCTTTCCTTCGTTGACATACTTATTGTTTTGACCTTGATTTATGTCAATAGAAAGAACCGTGTTCAACGCCTTTTTAAAATCGATAGTGTTTATCTGTGTACATGTAGTCAAGTAACGAACTATGTTGGTTTTACAACATTTACAAGCTGTTTCAATCAATGAGTCTATGTTTAATTTTGATTTGTCAGCATGCTTTGCAAGTACTTGGACAGTATTTGCACTTGTGCATTTAGAACTCGAACATACAGTTTGTAAGGCATGTTGTAAGTCAAGCAAATGTTCAGGAACATTTATAATCAACCAGTCAACTGTAGACACGTGATCAATTTCACAAGCCTTTAGTAATGCATTTTGTATATGATATGTTTTAGTATTGGTATTCATCCAAAGCCATTCAACAGTTTCCGTTCTGCCATACGCACAAGCATTATTCATAGCTACATCCATATCAAATAAATCTCTATTGACATTTTCCCATAGCCATTGTAATATTGAAATAGCATCTTTACCACTAGATCTACAAACTGTAATCATTGCTGTCTTAATATCAAACAGTGTATGATCAAAGTTCTCTATCAGGTACTTCACTATACCCAGCGATCCATACATACAAGCCTTATTCATTGCTGTCTTCATGTCAAACAATGTATGATCAACATTATCAATCAGATACTTAAAAAAACCCAGCTCGTCCTCTTTACAAGCTGTATGCATTACTGTATCCATATCAAACAATGCATGATTGAAGTTCTCCATCAAATATTTCATTATATCAAAATGTTCGTCTCCACAAGCTTCATTCATTGCTGCCTCTATATCAAACAGTGTAAAGTCAAAATTCTCTATCAAGTACTTTATCATATCAAGCGATCCATACTGACAAGCTTCATTCATTGCTGTCTCCATATCAAACAATGTATGGTCAACATTCTTCATGAGGTACTTCACTATATCAAGCGATCCACACACACCAACTTCATTCATTGCTGTTTTCATATCAAACAATGTATGGTCAACATTCTCTATCAGGTACTTCACTATATAAAACGATGCATACAGACAAGCCTCATTCATTGCTGTCTTCATGTCAAACAATGTATGATCAACATTATCCATCAGATACTTAAAAAAAACCAGCTCGTCCTCTTTACAAGCTGTATGCATTACTGTATGCATATCAAACAATGCATGATTGCAGTTCTCCATCATATATTTCATTATACCAAAATGTTCGTCTTCACAAGCTACATTCATTGCTGTCTCTATATCAAACAGTGTAAAGTCAAAATTCTCTATCAAGTACTTTATTATATCAAGCGATCCATACTGACAAGCTTCATTCATTGCTGTCTTCATATCAAACAATGTATGGTCAACATTCTCCATCAGATACTTAAAAAAAACCAGCTCGTCCTTTTTACAAGCTGTATGCATTACTGTATGCATATCAAACAATGCATGATTGCAGTTCTTCATCATATATTTCATTATATCAAAATGTGCTTCTCCACAAGCTTCATTCATTGCTGCCTCTATATCAAACAGTGAAAAGTCAAAATTCTTCATCAGGTACTTCACTATATCAAGCGATCCATACTGACTAGCTTCATTCATTGCTGTCACCATATCAAACAATGTATGGTCAACATTCTTCATCAGGTACTTCACTATATCAAGCGATCCACATAAACAAACTTCATTCATTGCTGTTTTCATATCAAACAATGTATGGTCAACATTCTCTATCAGATACTCAACTATATTAAGCGATCCATTCTGACAAACTTCATTCATTGCTGTCTTCATATCAAACAATGTATGATCAACATTCTCAATCAGATACTCCACTATATTCGAACCTCCATTCTGACAAGCTTCATTCATTGCTGTCTTCATATCATACAATGTATGATCAACATTCTCAATCAGATACTTTACTATATGCAACCGCGCGAGTTCACAAGCTTCATTCAATAATACCTTCATATCAAACAATGTACGATCAACATTCCCTATCACATACTTCACGATATCCAGTGATCCAAACACAATAGCTGCATTAATTACTGTCTTCATATCAAACAGTGTATGGTCAGCATTCTCAATCAGATACTTAACTATATCAAATTGTTCGTGCTGACGAGCTGTGTTCATTAACGTTCTCATATCAATCAGTGCATGGTCAATATTTTCAATCAAACACTTAACCATATTCAGGTCTTTCTCGTTACAAGCTGCATCCATTACTGGTTTTATATTGTCCTGTGTATGGCCAACATTCTCAATCAGACACTTCACTATATCAAGATCTTTTTCTTTACAAGCTGAATACATTACTGTTTTCATATCAAATAGTGTATGGTCAACATTCTCAACCAGACACTTAACTATATCCAGATCCTTTTTTTTACAAGCTGAATCCATTAATGTTTTCATATCAAATAGAGCATGATCAACATTCGAAATCAGATACTTCACTATATCCAGCCATTCATAGTTGCTAGCTGATTTCATATTTGTCGTATGAAACAGTTTATGTTCAACATTTTCATTCGGATACTTCACTTGAACCAGCCAACGATAATGAAATGCTGTATTCACCAATGTCTTCATATCAAAGAGTGTAAGGTCAACAATTTCGATCAAATACTTCACTATATCTGGATGGTCATAGTCACAAGTCTTCTTCATTGCTGTTTTCATATCAAAAACTGTATGATCAACATTTGTTAGTGCATTCTTAACTATAATAAGACATCCACGAATACACGCTTCACTTAAAATTAAATTTACAGACTTCATATTACAAATGTCCATATCTAGAAGAAGTATTAAAACCTCATTCCAACCATGTTTATAAGCACTGTTGATAATAACATTTGTGTCAAATTTCAAATTTTGGAAAGTCCCAAGGAGCCAAATAAGAACACTCTCTATCTTGTAAGAGATTGCTGACAACAAGACTGAATTAAGATCAAATGTGTCTTTTGGTGTTTTCTTTAGCAGCCGTTTTGCTATTTCCACTCTATCAGTACAGCTGGATATCGCAATATTGAAACTGTCGCATGCAATTGAATGAAACTTTGAAAGATTTGTATCCGCTACTGACATTACGAGTTCCATTATATCTATTTTGTGGGATAATCGTTTCAAAACAAAACTACATGTAGAACATTTCCCACGTTCAATCGCGCTATGTATAAAGGTATTGAAATCACAACCAATATCATGTTCTTCTATAATTTCCAGGATTTGCCGAAATATGATGTCTACCTCATCACGTTTCATCAAGCAACTAAAATTTGCAAGTAATATATTTGAACATGTATTGTATATTTTTATGTTTTCTTTGGTTTTAACCACACCCTCTAAAGAATCTATTACTGCCGCCATTGTATTATAAACCCTATCCTTTCCGCTCATGAAATGTAGTAACGCTGATGGAAAATGAAAACTAACTTTGACAGACATCTTCTGATACTTCAGCTCTAGTTCACCATCTATGGTACACATTTCACACTCTTTTAGTAGACAATTGACAAAATTAGCATCGTCCTGCTGCAATAATTTTGTTTCACATAATAATTTAACGAATTCAAAAGGACATGTTCGAAAATCTCTCAGTAAAATTTTAAACAGTTGTTTTGCAAGATTACTATACAAATATTGAGGTAGGATCAACGAAGGTTCTTCTTTCTCTTTTAAATCCTTGCTTTGTATTCTAATAATATCTGAGATGAAATTCAACGTTAGAACAGATATAACTGAACTTGGTTCAACATCAAAGTAGGATATAGCTACAGCTTCACTAACAACATGATGACTAAACTGATATTTAAAATCAAGTTGGTCGTATAAAACATATTTTCCTTCCATGTTTTGAAGGCCCTTAACAATCAAATGTTTAAGTGCACATCGTTCAATATTCCCACATAATGTCATGATGGCTGTCACCTTTTGAACATCTATTTCATTAATTGATATGCAGTTACCGTTAAGGAGTAGGTAAACGAGTGTTGCATAAGAGATAGTATCTTGTACGTGTGACCCATCACGAAGAGAAATGATTTTTTCAATCAAGTTTTTATGTGCGTGTGTAAAAAATCTTAATCCTAACTGAAATGCACCTTTTTTTGTTGAAAACAGGAAACAAGCTTTTGGATACCCTATATATGGTTCTGTTCTGGCAATCTGGTAAAAGGTTCTTTTATTTAAAATCGTGTCATCAGTATCGTTATCTATAGACCAGTCAACTTTTATTTTTTGCTTCGTACAAAATTTTGTGAGGAGATCTTCCTTGTCTGCTTCTGTCATACTAAACTTTGACTTATTGAGATCAATTTCATAACAGCACTGAAATAATCTGTGTGATGCGAACACGTTATTGAATAATTTCCGTTGCAATGATTGTACTGTAAAAATTATTTTGGTATTTCCGGTAGATTTTCTCGCATGTAACAGATCGAAAATATGATTACTTATTACATTTTCAGAATGAACAAATGTAGAAGAAAAAACTTCTTCTAAACATAGTGCAAGTTTCCCATTATCTATTATAACCTTTTGAACTTTTTTGGGATCAGATATCTTAACAAGATCGTAGAGACTGTCTTTTTCTCCAAGTCGTCGTAAAATCTCTAATCCTATCCTGGATTTTCCCATGCCCTCTGATCCGAAGATGATTAAAACGTCATACTTTTCAATTTTTTTTATACATTTTCGCACGGCGTTTGTTTCTACAAATGTACCTTCACTCCAGTGACATCGAATCTCGAGATCTGTTTGATCTGTAAATAAAGAATATTACATCAAATCAACTGATAGAACATTCAACTTTGTGTCAGTAATGCTTGTGAAATTCCAGTTTAAGAGGGAACTTTCTAACATATTTGTTTGTCTTTATAGTGATTAAAATTATGATGCAATGTTGACTGCTGTATCCAAATGTTTACATACTTATCTATTATGTCTGTCTCTGTTGTTCACAAATATCATTGTCAATATAATGGAATGTTATACGACTGTATTACAAGTGAGAGGTTCACCTAAAAAAAACTAGGGTTTATCCACATTTTCTACATTACAAAATGCCTGTCCTGAATTTAATGACCCCAAATACATCGTATATGTTCACTTATAACGCATGTATCTTACCAATTGTGCTAACATGTGGCATTTAGATTTATGGCCTATCCAAATGATCAAGTTTTCTTTTTCAAATTATAAAATAAAGTTGTAACACTTCAATAGTTGCTCTTCTTTTTTTACAAAATACCAATTTTTTTTGCCTTAAAATGTTGTAACATTTAAGAATGATTAGTTGAATAAATTACACTTTTTATTTTTACTGATTGAATTAAGATAGTCAAACGCTTTAAATTTTCATTTTAGAATTGTGTCCTTTATACATTGTTCTTAAAGATTACAAATTTGTTTTATTATCTTGCCTTATTGTTCCTAATGCTTATGTGCTTAATGGATAGGTAAATTTATATGATTTTTTTTCAAATGGAAATAAATGCAGATAGTAAACATTGAAAATCTCTATGGCATCTAGAAGTTTCCTGAATATACTGGTCCGACAATTTGCAAAATTTTCATTTCATTTATTTATCTATTTTTTAGTTTTAAATATATAAATATTGCAAAAGATTAAAAGATTGAATGTTGATTGCGTTTAGTCGCAACAACATACAAACATTATATTGCGTCGACTTTTTGTAATTAGATTATCACGTCAAAATATATTAACCACCACGTTTCTTTGTAAAATGCTATTTCACTGTAACATGTGTTAAGACATATGCTTGTTAAGTCAAAAGTCTACCTTAATATTTAAGTTAAATTTTCGAACGATCCCTAAAATTGTTACTCTTATTTAATCATTATGAACGGACGAAACTCGACGAACGTATCATTACGGAGAATTCACGTTGAGCAGTAACAAATTTTTACCGATATTGCAGCGTTATAAAAGACAACAGTAAACAATTTGATATTCCATTTGCAACCTTGCTTTGTATTGTGTTGGTTAAAGATAAGTGTTCTGATTGATTTTGGTTTGTTGAATGTTGAATAATATAAAGTCGAGTTTTGTTTATTTTACATGTTGTAAATGCGTTCAATTTATCTCCCTTATCCATTAAAAATGATCATTGTTTTTGTAATGTCGTAGTTACAAAAATCGGCGCATTTGATATGCATTTGATTGATAAGTGGATGTTTAGCGTACAGTGGGAAGTATTCCATGCATTTCACAACAAGATTAGCATTTTGTGAAGGATTGAAAAGTGATTATGATGACACAACATTAACATTTTGATATATTTCATCAATTATATACACACGTCATTTTGATAATCCAGCACAAAGGTCTACAACTTAAGAAAATTGCCATCTAAAGCGACGGTTCAACGAACCAATGACTCTAAATGTTTTCAATTATTTTACAACATGTTCTACATATCCTCTTTTTTCCCTCCTGCATCTACCCGCAGGATTATTTGTCGTTGAATCCATTATTCATCTCTTTGTTTCCCAACTTTTTCGGGGGGAATCAGATCAAGGCATAATTAAAAAGGTACATTCGATATACCAGTAATAGAAGAATTCATTGTATTTAAATTAAAGTACAACACCAACAAAACTGAAAGTGAAATAGTTTTCAACATGTACATTGTTTTGAAAATTACATGCCTAAAACAAACAAAAAAGACAATACGTAACATTACAGAACATCATTTACAAGCGTTTATTTCAATATTTTCCATTATTTATCTTCTTGCTTATTTAGCTAGAAATTAAACTAGAAATAATTATTTAAGGCGAAGAAGTGAACATTTGGATTTTAGAGGTTTGAAGCAAGGACGCTATCCCGAATCCGAGGATATTTTTGTTCAAATAAAACAATCGATTTTCTCGTCTGGAGACGTCCACTCCTAGAATTGATTTATTTCTTTTTAGCGCAACAATTTGTACCTTTGATTTGAACCACCACTATAAGTTTTCAAGAGATGATTACCCTTTCTATTTAAACGAACAAGACACTAGGTACAAAGTCCTCGCAGTTAATATAATGTTTCAACTCAAAATGGGTTCAAAGAACCCTGCATGTATGTTTTAGGTAAAAAAATACTTTCTAACGGAAGTTCACAGCCGATAGACCTAAATTATTAAATAAATGAATGTTCCCCCTATTCTCGTTACGGCAAGTTTAATCCATTCGTAATATGTTGAGAAACCTCTAATAGGAGATTCGCTTACTAATAATCATCTCAACATTTGAAGGCGTTTCGAAAGGAATTTGTATCGTTTTTAATTTAGGACCATTTGGACCTTAATGTGGTATTATCAAATTAATAATCAAAAGAAATACAGATTTAGATTCAGCATTTTAAAGAACCCTGTATAAACAATGTATGCTGAAACGAATATTTCCCTTTGGAGAGAAATTGTTAAACTAATAAAGCAAACATACTCCTCAAAAATAGATATGATGTAGTTCTCTCAAATTAGATATGATGTAACACAATGTATTATACATTTTCATATTAAAATCAAATATAAATAATAATTCTAAATATTTTATCTTTTATTTGTAATAAACTAGTATAGATTTAACAACGTTATCCAAATAATGTAATGTTATGAAATATATCCTTTAATTAAAGGGGTTGAAATCATTAAAATAAAGTTATTTATATCAATTATGAAAATAGTTAACAGAAAATTCTTCAAACAATCTTTAAATTAAAATGCATCTCAATGAAGAGTAAATTTTAAACTATATTTATACAATCCTACATCTACAGTGCTTATCATCAATACCACTTTGGAAAGACCAAATGTTAAATAAATCTTTTATTCAAATTATAATTGTTATTAATAATAACCACATTGTTATCTTAAAAACACTTATTGTAATCAAACTTTGTATCTTTCATTTGTCACAAATTAATATCTGCAATTTATCTATCCACAAGTTGGTCAGATTTAATACAGACAGTTTATGACATTATAATCTTACTTATACTGATATCAAGTAAGCTATAACAACTTACATTTTAATTTGTTGAAGTAGCTGCTGACTTTGTTCAACAGTTGTCCATGATCTGTACAGCTTTGATCTAGTGTTTCCTGAAATTGTTGTACAGTTTCTTCCATAATTTTTGGAACTTTTGCGGCTATTACAGCTGGTAATCGTTCCGCTTTAGATGCAATTTTCCCACCAAGTTTATCAAGTTTCGGTAGTATTTCAGCTAATCCCTGATTCAATAAATATATACATATATAATGCATTATGTGTATTCAATCTTTTTCATATTACAGACATGTATCAACTTCTTATATTGATGTTTTTGTTTAAGGTATTATGACAAATTTGGGATACATTCTGCGAGATTTAGTAAAGTAACGAAAAGTTTCTCATTATCGCTTTTGATTTAAGAGATAGCTGAATTGTACTTTAAGGTCCAACGGCATCAATTGGTGATTTGATGGTCGCAAATTGAGTTTACTGGCGACGCATTAGCGGATCCCGAAAACGTGTAATTGCGACCTTAAAATCATCTAATGGTGTCATCGGAACATTAAAATACATTATTGTTATCTTTTAAAAATCTACATGAACTAATGAAACTAAAGAAAAATAACGGCAAACCAATACTAAAAATACAGTAATTAAAAATCTGTCGTACGTCGTCTGTGCGAATTGTGTGTGCGTTTTCGTATCATCCTTTTTGACATAGTTCGTTTCTATGTTTGTTGCACTTCAGCTTTCCTGTCCTTCCTTTGTTTTACTAGTATAGTTGATGTGTTCCCCTAAGTTTTAGTTGGTAACTCGAACTTGCTTTTTCTTTAATCGATTAATGATTTTCGAGCAGCAGCATACTACTTTTGCATTTATAAAATTGATGCCATGACAATGGTAGAACCAAAGTTATCAAAGGTACCAGGATTATAATTAAGTACGCCAGACGCGCGTTTCGTCTACATAAGACTCATCAGTGGCGCTCATATCAAAATATCTATAAAGCCGAACAAGTACAAAGTTGAAGAGCATTGAGGATCCAAAATTCCAAAAAGTTGTGCCAAATACAGCTAAGGTGATCTATGCCTGGGGTAAGAAAATCGAAGACGTTGCATTAGAATATAAGTAGTTGATAGTATGCCGAAACATTTGAGATGTTATGGAAAACAATATTTTATCACACCTAGTCATAGATACCTTATTCATTTCGTCCTGGTGTGCTACATACTCTGTCAAACAGTTTTTGTATTTTTCATATAGCATATACTGAAGTGTTCCATGTTTAGCTTCTTCTAATTTGGCTTGAAAATGTTTTTCCTTGTTACAAAATCTAGCTATTTCCAAAATGCAATTTTCAATGTTTATAACAGATTTTTTAAATTCTGTGTCTGTCATTTCTCCTGTTGTAGCATGTCCAAAGTCTTCATTTCTTATCTGCACCAATTTTTCAATAGCTCTCCTTAATGAACAGAAGTGTTGAAAAATAACTTTGGATACATATGGATCAAGCTGCGTCACTGTAATCCCTGACATTGACGCAACAGAGCAAATACTATGCATACTTCCAGGACTAGGTCTCTTTTTGTGATTTAAACATGGTAGTTTAAGGGCATTAAACATCTGAATCCAATTGGTCTGATCCAAAATTGGCCGACTGCTTGGAAAACTATACCCTGACACCAGGCACTGACAACATGGTGTATTATACTGCCATAGATGGTAAATATCATGTTTATGATTGTTCAAAAAATCTTCTAACGTCATCCCCTGCTGATTTAAGCAGCTGTACCAAAAAACATCTAGACAAAAGTTAACCAACAGACATCTTGCCAATGTAAGGTCAAGGATGTCTGTGTGCAGTCCAGGCCTGGCAGTACTACAGCAATAGTCACCTGATCTTCCTGATTTATGACATGATAGCTTCGATGTTCTGTCAAATAACAGGTCCATCTGTTGAACATATAATATTCGAGATGTTCTTGGTGGATTGTAGCCATTTGGACATTGGCAACACCTAGAACTATTATGTAAATGATAGATTTCGTGCTGATTTTTGTTTATAAACTGTTCAAAACTGAACCCATTATTTGACAAATCAAGATCTACCAATGAGATCAAGGCATCTTTAGAATGATCGACAACAAGAATTGCATGTCTTAAAAAGTTTTCTTTTAGTCTTGATGACATCCTTCGTTTATGTTCTGAAAAGAATATTAAGAAAATAAAAGTATAGTATTTAGACCATTTCAAGCATGGTTCGATTTTATCGTGTCGACACAAACAAAGTATATGCCAAAAACAAATAGTCAAATTCATCTAAAGCCAACTTTGCCTGAGGGAGTTAAAACCTTCAAAATTTGTAAACGAGCAATTTTAGTAAAGTTTGTTAAATCATGTCAGTATCGAAGAAAGAAAGATCAGGCAACGCATTAGTGTGATCGTGAAAGATAATGCGTGACCAGACTAAATAAACAGAAATAAATATTTCTGTTACTACTTGATATAACTGCAACTTGTTGAAGCCTGTAACTATTTAATAAGAACGAACATTAAAGCTATTATTTTCCCAAGATTCAACACTTTATCTCGAAAGTTTAAATAAATAAATAAAAACGTGTTAAATCAGTGGGAAAAAATCAGCTATGACAATCGATCTAGTACAATTCAGGCTGACCGCCACTGTTTTACCAATAATATTAGAGTAAAAACAGCATATTTCATGAACAATTTGAGATTGAACGATAACGGACATTTTGTGTGACAGTACTTTCTAAAGTTCTATGTATCATTATATACAACGTAGCAGATGTGTATTGATTTCAAATGAGATAACTATATATTACAAACTAAAGAGCGCAAATGTTGAAATGTCTCGTCTGCGTTACTTATGAAAGTATATTTGTTGAACGTCTGTAATATTTAAGGTTTTAATAGAAGTGTCACATACGCTTCAGATCGTCAATGATTTATAAAAAGAGGTCAAAGTCAGATGAACAAACATCCCTTACACTTTGGATTTCAAATATTTTGGCCACGAGCATCACTGAAGAGACATGTATTGTCGAAATGCGCATCTGGTGCAAGAAAATTGGTACCGTTAATTTTATTACACCAAATATAGGTGTTCCAATGCTTACAACTTACCCTGGAAACTGACAAATGTAAAAGTTATGTTTGGACAATTAAATCGGAACATAAGGTCGAAAGCATATGAACTCTGACCGACAGCCAGACACAGAGAGCTTACTTTTATTCAAAATATCAAATACAATTGACGTCATATATGAAACATACAGACAGACGTGTACACCATACACCGTGGCCCTATAGCATATATGTCTTTTCTTATTGCCGAAGTTGTTATTTCTTTTTCTTTTACTTTTCTGAAAATATTGATACTTTAAAATGCTTAAATTTGTTAAGGATCTTCACTTTAAAAATATAATGGGCATAAAAAGGAGAATTCAAAGTTAGAAATACAAAAGTAAACAATATCAAATTTGTATAAGAAAACCAAACTTATGAAGGACGGACAAATAGACTGAATATATTGATATAATTTACCAAATATGTGTGGTATTATAAGATAATAAGATCCAATGGCATTGGACGATTATAGCCCTATTCACCAACAAAAGAGACCCGGGTCAGTCATGCAAATCTAGTTTTTGCAATACCAATAACAAATATTAGTTATCATATATTGAAGAATAATTTGCACGTCTTCGTAGCATCGGATTTTTCAAGATCTTCAAAAAGCGGTACATGATCTTTCACGATCCGAAATATCAATAATTCTTTTTGATTATATTTATACAAATTAACTACGAGAACCATTTGATTTATTGAAATAGAATGGTCTTTTTCGGAGAAAATTCGTTTATTTATTGAAAACATTATGTTTGTTAACATTTCTGCCTTTTGTTGTTTTGTAAATACCATGTACTTTTAAAACTGGATTTTCTCACATACTGTTCATAATGTTGAACCATTTTGACAGACAGTTTTATTTTGTTGTAAATTTGTCCGTGTAACCGGGATCGGCACGATTACTGACAAATGTAATCGATTAATAATCGATTACATGAAGGATTTTTGTGCAATCGATTAATAGTCGATTACACTTGTTTTTATATGTAATCGATTACAATCGATTACTTTATCAAAAGTATTACATTACTTTTCGATTACTGTCGATTACATGCTTGAAAATAATGAACAAGGTTTAAACACAATTATCTTGCTCAACTTATTTAGAGTGGAAATTTAGAACATTACAAAAACAGCTTTTAAAGCATGGTTTATAAAATGTTATTTTGACAGTTGTTTTGGAAGCTCTTTCAGAGGATTTAAGCTATTTTAAAAATCATAAGTGAGTGATGATCAACATGAGAACATGCATATGCAACCATTGCATCAATTCTCTTAACATTGCAGGTAATTTTCTCAATGATTTGCAAAGTTTTTCTGTTATACTGACTTCAGTTTGATATAATAATAACTTATTATCATCAGATATATTTAAATAAAATTCAATCTTGGCAATGAGAGAGGTTTTCTTCCTCTGAATTTTTTTTTTTATAAATTTAAAAGATGGAAATTTATAATAACATGAATGGATTCATCCCTTTGCTTGGATAATCCCCCAGATTACACCTGATAAAACTGTCAATGAAGAATAATTTATAACCTAGGGGCATATATAGTGAATAAATCTCTCACTTATAATTTTAAAATTAGACATAATTGATATCAAAACAAAGTCTGTGTCTCCTTGATTAGAAGTCTTTGATCATTTGATTAGTAAAAACAAGAAGGTTGTTGAGATTTATAAATCATACACAATATACATTTTAGTGGCAAAATTTGAATACACTTATCTACTACTGAATAAAAATTTCAATGCATTGGTTGATTATCAAAATGATTTTGTATTCTTTCCTTAAGATCCACACTGATTTGTACCACAATCGACTGTTTATGAAAATTTGTCTATACTTTAAAAGTTTACAAATATCTCGAAGCTTCATACTAATTCAAGTATAAACACTAATATATAACTTTATTTGATGTCATACCATTATGACGAATCAATGGTTATCTATTCTAAGATAAATTGATTGATTAATTGTTGGTTGCTTTTCGCTGCATTAGCACAAAAAGGCTATATCGTGACGATAAGATAAATTGTAACTCTTATTGAAAATTAAGCTTTAAGGAATTTTATAACAATTACACTTACTACTTGAAAGCAGTACATAACTAAACTGAAGACTACATGTAGTTTCCTATTTTGAATTTATTTGTCTTATCTTTAACTTTTTTGTTTATTATATAAAAGGTCTAGAAGTATTGACAAACATCAAAAGTCTTCTTTTTCAAATGCTGGAAATATAGTAAATTTTGTAAGAAGATCTGGTTAATCTTATGAACTCTCAAGTACACTCTATTTTATCAGTACTATAAACTGATGAATACATGCAGCTGTCTATTTTCCTTTCAATTATAGGTTTTATTTTATCAAACTATTTTACTAAAGTAATCGAAATGTAATCGAAAGTAATCGATGATTGCATCATAATTTTTGCTGTAATCGATTAAATTACGATTACATGTAATTGAAAATATGGTCGATTACAGATTACTGTCGATTACTTGAAAAAATGTAATCAATTACAATCGATTACGATTACAGATTACGATTACCCCATCCCTGTCGTGTAATTGATTAAATTAGATTATTTATTGAACTTTCATATATCTTCTCGATTACATTTCTTTCACGATCTGTTACCAGATCTTTTACGATCGTCTCGCAGTGTTTGACCACCGTTAGATATTCTTTCATGATCATTTCTCTCGATAAACCGAATGACACCCGTGAGTAACTGATAACTAATTTTTATGTTTAATTTGATTATAACGTTAAAAAAGTTTTAACATTCCACGACAACTGTCAATGTAGAGAGGTAAAATGCATGACAATTCTTTTATCCTATGTGCATTGAAGGTGTGGGAAGATAAAAACATTATAACATGTATTCAATTCTGGATTTATTTGTATAAAAAACTATATTGAAGTCATTAAAATTATTAAATCAAAAGAAACTCACCTCTAGAGTCTATAATTTCTTGTTTTGATACAAATACACATGATCATATACTCAAATTAATACAATATGGAAGTCATATCAAATTTAGGACACCTTCTTTTGTCAAAGGTTGACATACTTAACTATCTACATCTTTAAAAGGACAATATCATTTATACCCTGCTCTCGTTATGATATCAGGTAATAAATACCCTTTGCTATAAATAAACGGGTGGTTTTTAAATATAGATCTTTGCAAGATTATCTATTTTTATAAAATAATATCCCTATCTCTAATTTTGTTTATCGTTAAAACTTCATTTCTTTGTTTTTTCTATGTCTGCATGCATCTACCAGAATTTAGAAAAACTCTATTAAGCAAAAGTTTTGAACTCGTTGTTCACGTTTACCAACGATAATTGGAAAAGGTTCTACGTTAACTAACACTTCTGTCAGAAAGTTATGTCTTGTTTCGTTAAAAAGTTAAATGAATTCTGATATTCAAAGTCAGCAGTACATTTTTTTATGTCAGAACTGTATAACTATTTTCTTTCCTCTAATGTACCTAAAGGCGTGTATATTTATAGCCGCCATTCTGTATCTGTAATCGTAATTCTGCCAATCAAGGCACACCTCCATTCACACAGAGGAAAATGTCAATACGCAATATAATACAATACAACGCGCATCACTTCATATATTAAAATTTTCCGCCACCTCAAGAATTTATGTTACATACACAAAATAAAACATTAGAAAAAACTTTGATAGAAATAAAACTAAAATGTTCTTTGAATACAAAAACAACTCATTCTGGGACCATGTGTGCCCGATATGTACTTGCAAGGCCAATCTTACTAAACTACACTATTAAGCAATTAGAAGTTAGATTTTCTACTGCCTTGCTTATCTATATTAGCTAATAAAGCATAGCGTTTGTTATGCATATTATAAAGCAACTGTCTACACAGGGGTTCCAAAATGTTACTGGTTTCCTCAAAAACAGCTCTGTTTGCATTAATGTCTACATAACAGAACGGATTGATGATTAGTTGGATAAGATCGATTGGAAACGAAGTTGCAACTTTGGCTAGGATCAGGCTTCCATTATCTAAGATCTTTGACAAAAGTGGTATTCTTGTCTCTTCTAACTTTTCACACAATAGAATAAAATGTTCCACCGTTTCATCCGCTTTACCACAGAGTTTACAAGTTGGACTTATAAAGTTATTCTTTGAAAATGATGCCTTGTGGGTTTGTAGGATATAGTTCCCAGTTGAAATTTTAAGACGTACAGGAATTTTTCTGATGTCCTTTAGATTTGCATTAACTGATATAGCTAAAGGATGTACAGATCCAATATTATATTTATGGTCCATAAATTTCAGAGTTGAGTAACCTTTTGACTCATCAGTAATTTTAGATGTCCAATAGTCATGAATTTTGGATTTAACTAGCTTTTTCCATTGGAATTTTGATAACGGATTGGTTAAATAAGCATATAAGTCATTAATTTCATATTTTAAACATAATTCCTTGACTTCAATAAACCAGCTGCAACTATTATGAGATTTTATCTGTAACTGTCTTTCGGCTAGCCGCCATTCAATTGAATCACAATTCGCTCTAGATATGTTTCCAAAAAGATTGATAGCTTTGACGTGGATTTCAGCTTCTATAGGGAGTAAACCAGATAAAGTATAAACTGCAGAATCTGCTACGTTAGAATTTAAAGACAGAATTTGTTTGATCCATTTTTTATATTGAATAGATATATTATTTAGTATTTTTCCTTTAGGTAATAAAATTTCCAAACCATAAGTTAATATTGGCAGAATATATGTTCTTATCAATGCTATTGAAGTTTTACTATCTAGACCATTCTCTCCATGGAGGCCTGTACCCATTAAACTGTACATTGCTCTACGTGCTTTCTTTATATTTTCATTTACTGTCGATTCAGCAGAATTTTTGTCAGATTTTTGAATTCCTATGTGTGAGGCGTTCGAAACAATTGGCATATTTTTTCCATTTAATTTCCAAAATCCATCTTCAATTTCATAAAATTTGCGGCATGTTTTTACTGGAATAATAACGCTTTTTGTAGGCTGTAATAAATACCCTTCTCTTTTGCTAAAATCCAAAGCAATGTTAATCATGGTTTGTAATTATAGAGGGTTGTTGGAGACAAGTGCTACATCGTCAGCACATGTAGGAGCACAACAATTTATGTTCCCTACTCTTCCACCAAGACCTGATGTACTTAAAATGTTAAGCAGAGGATTAATGTAGATTTTATATAAGTCAGCGCTGAATGCACCTCCTTGACGGACCCCTTGATCAATAGTGAACATCTCTTTTGACATTATTTTATTCCATTTGATAAGAGAAGATGCATTTACATATAGATTATTTAGTAATAGTATGGATTGTTCCGTGAAGTCTATCTGGAACATACGACGGATCAAATTAGCATGTACCACAACATCGAAAGCTGACTTGCCATCTAATAAGGCTATGTAGACTGGAAGTTTAAGGTCTTTGCTTTCCCTTTCAAATTCTTCTATAAAAAGTTCACAAATCAGTGGAGACGTGCCCTCAGTGAATCCTTTTTGAAGAGGGTTTTGTGAAATTATAATTTTTGGATTTTCTCTTTCTTTCAATATTTTTTCTATAATTTTTGAGTATGTTGGAGTTATAGTAATTCCTCTATAATTTTTGGCATTTTTTACATCCCCTTTATTTTTGAACACAGGAAATAAAGTTCCGATTTTCAGTAAATCCGGTATGTAGCAGAATTTAAAGCAGATATTCAACAGATGTTGTAAATGTTGTAATAAAGATTCGCTTCCATGGATAAAATGTTCAGCTGTTAAACCATAAAAATCCTCAGCTTTGTTTGTATTGAGTTTTGAGACAGCTCTTTTTATCTCTTCAGTAGAAATTTCCTGATGAATATATGTATCTTTACATTTGTTAATAATATGGGTAGCTTCTTTTTCAATTGAATTTAGATAAATAGTGTCAAAAGAGTTATTGTTGGACTTTTTTGCTAGGTCACCAAAATGTTTATTCCAGCCCTTCATTACATTTTCGGGAGATTGGAAAATTTCTTCATCAACAGTTAGTTCCTCAATAAAGCGTGAAAGTCTACCTCTTTGTTTTTTTATAAGGCTGTAGAAAAGTGCCGGATCGTTATACCCTGCATCAATGATTTTCTGCCGTTCTTGTATTCTCTGTAGTGCAGTTTCTATTCTGCATTGTTTACGAAGAGAGGAAGTTGTGATTTTCTTCTGAATAGTAAGAGGATGGTTGGGGTCAGGTGGACGACCATTTTGTTTCCACTGAAAGAATGCTATTTTTTTCTCTGATATTGCTTGAGAAATATTTTCAGTCATAATTTGTAATTTCTTCTTCCGTATCTTTTTTTTCTTTTTGGGAGCAACAGCCAAAGTAGCTTTAGTAAGAGTATGGTTGAGAGTCTGAAAAGCTTGATCCAGTTCATTAGGGTTCATTGGATCGACTTTTAATAGAGCTATGCCTTCTTCAACTAGAATTTTATATCTATCTCTATCTATATTGTTCCATTTGACCTTATGGTGGGTAGTCACCTGTGTTTGACTTACGGAATTAATGCAGGGAAATTCATATTTGAGTTGTAGTAGAATTGGAAGATGATCCGAGACGTTTGAAATAATGTCAGGTTTTTCAATATTTATTATGAAGTCTTTAAATTTCTCTTGGTAAAGTATATAATCAATTGCAGAAGATGATATGCCACTGGTATGTGTATAGGTAATTCCAACTTCTGTAGTAGACAAGTTATGGTCTGACATGAAATCAAGTATATAATTTTTTCTATTAGAGTTATTTTCTTTAAAAATATTTTCATTAAAATCTCCACCAATAATTATCTGGTGAGTGGTTTTATAAACCTCCATGATCTCATGTAATTGGTCAATACATTCATAAAGTTCATTTAGGTGGTTATCAAACGATTTGCAAGGAAGATAAATAGAAATAAATAAAAGTTTCTGATTTCCAGACAACTCAATACACTGTATTCTCTCATTTCCAATTGGTAAAGTTGTAACAAGTTTGTCAAGATTCTTTTTCCACAATATAGCTACACCTCCATAGCCACGAGGCATATGAAGAGGTTGATAGGATCATTAGAATCAACTGCTTTACCCGTTCCAGTAAAATCACTATGTAGTTCTTGTAATAGATTTAGTTGGCAGTCATATAGCCAGTGTTCTTGGAGAAGAAATATATCAATTTTGCTTTCCAACTCTTTAAATAGTGGACCACATGTCAATATGTTTTTGCAGTTAAAATCTAAAATCCTCAGAGTAGAGTTGCTACGTACATCTTTATCTTTATTTACACAATGTACATTTATACAGTCATTTTTAAAATCTAAAACATCGTATTCAATAATTCCATCACTGCTTGTATTCATTTGTTCAGTAAGTAACGTGTCGATGTTTATGACAACATTTTGTGCCTTTCGAATTGGAACAGTTCCTTGTATAAAAAATCCTGCTCCGATTTGTCTTGTGAATAATATAGGGGTTGACCTATTCTTGAACCGTGAAGTATTGGAGAAGTTTTATCTTTCTCTTCTGGAGTGTTCGTTATAGAGGAAGACGAAGAATTATGAAATCTTGCAGTAGATGTTTTTTCTCTACAATTTGCCTCTGTATTACTAGCAGAATTAGCAGAAAGTTGAGTCGGAGTAAGTGAGATTAAATTAGAAAAACAAACATGATTTTCTGCAGAATGCCGATTATGAGAATGATGAAAGGTTTCTGGGGGGACGTTGTGGTAAGTCCCACCATTGCCCCACCAGTTACCTTGGGTATAATAATCTGGAGTACTTGTTTCCGGGTAGTAACTCTTGTGGATATTGTCCTGATAATTATTCCAGTTGTGAGAGTGTGGATAGCACGGATCATGACTATCAGTAGGGACGTTGTGGTAAGTCCCACCATTGCCCCACTGATAATGTGATGTACTATTATAATTAGTGGCTGGAATATTGTAATCTCTGGAATAGTGAGTGTTGTATGGGTAGCTCGGAAAATGTGGATTTGCATAGACAATGTTGTGTTGGACGGAACTAGTTGGAGCACTATTGCGATAATTTGCATATTCAACGTTGTGTTGGACGGAGCTAGTTGGAGCACTATTGCCATGTGTAGATTTCTCTTGTAGAGGACTATCTGTATCCAAGGATTGGAGAAGACTAAGTTCCCGATCAACTTTTTTTAGGACGTACTCGGTTACTCTTTCATGTATACCTCTGATGAGATCTTCAGCTGGCTGTTTTTGTTTATGGTTGTCAGTTGTCTTACTATCCATGTGGGCTTGATTCTTCACAGAGTTATCTCAACATTGATTTAGGGTTTTAAGAGATTGTTCTAGTTCTAGGTTTCTACTTTCTGCTTTGAATAGTCTATCTAAAATACTTGACTTGTCATTTGATTTGTCATTTAATATAGCTTCTTTAATCTTTAATTGTTCTTCTTTTTTCTTTAACTTTTGCTCTAGAAGTTTAAAGTCTTTGGCCGAAATTTCTTTACCCTGATCTTTTTTACTTGTTTCTTTTGAATTTGTAACATGATGATTGTGAGGCATAGGAATATCCGGAATGGAAGGATTGGCAGTTTTAGGTATTGCAGACGTGTTGGTACATGCTAATTCAATGTTGTTGTGATTACTCTTAGCTACATGGCTATTAGATTCAATAGATTTGCATGTGGTTTGAACAACAGTTTCTAGATCTGAAAAGGATGTTGATAAGTCTTTAGTTTTGAGATTGGGTAACTGTGTGTTGAGACAATCCGAATGGTTTGAAGATTTTGTAGATAATGTATGTCCATCTTGAGATTGATCAATAATGTCCTGTACCAAGATAGAATTTGTAGAGGTATGGAGTTTGTAAACTGTTTCTAATGTATTTGAACTGGACCTCTGATCTAACAAGCCAGCACAAGTGTAACAGGAATTTGTATTGGTATCAAGACAGCTGTTATGACATACTAAATTGCACTCTGGACAGATATTTTCTGTATCATTTAGGGCTTCATCACATACAGAGCATTGTATAAGGTTCTCCTCTATAAGTATGGCTCTTGCACTAGTAATATGTCTTACTTCTGACTGGATGCTATTTCCATATGTTTTTAGATGTGTTTCATGACTAGTAGTACAAGTTATATGGGATTGGTGGTACTTTAACACAGAAGGGACGTTGTGGTAAGTCC
Source organism: Mytilus galloprovincialis (assembly GCF_965363235.1). NCBI lineage: Eukaryota > Metazoa > Mollusca > Bivalvia > Mytilida > Mytilidae > Mytilus > Mytilus galloprovincialis. Next base: position 65,764,729 of record NC_134850.1, on the reverse strand, counting down.
CACCATTGCCCCTCTGTGTGTCAAGTATATTTACCTTTGTACTGTCACAACTTTTACATTGATATGTTTTATCATTCTTTTCGATGGAGGAAATATCTTCTACAGACAACTTGTCACATTTATAATGAACCCAGTGATTGTTATGACACAATACTGCCCTAGATTTGCAGTTCCTATTGCACTTAATACAACGTTCCTCATTTGAACTTTTTGTAGATTTGTTCTCAGGTAAGCCAGGATTCGGTGTTGCTGTTTTTTTTAAGACAATCTAGTGCCTCAATTAATTTTGATGCTAGGTTTTTATTCAGGAGGTCAGTGTTTATATTTGCACCATTGATTTGCGTATTAGACATGATCTTGTGTATGTGTTCAATATCTCTATAGAACAATTTGTCCACATTTTCCCCATTGATTAGTAAGTTGCATTTTGTTAGGTATGCATTGATTGTGTAACTATCAGTTGGATTGTCAAAAATATGATAGGTATATTGAACATTATTTCCTCCTTTGTCTGTTGCTATGGTTTTGCGGTAATCATGAAACTTGAAAGAAGGATCGTTAAAATATTGCTCCAGAGCATATATGAACAGTTCAAAAGATATGGTGTCCATTTTGATAGTAACGCCACCGCCAGTATAGACATACTCTATTACAGATCTTTTAGTACTTTCAAGCTTTTTCTTCAGTGATTTTTCTATATTGAGAGTGTAGTTATTGTTGTAACTATTTTGAGCAAGTGCATGTACACTAACCAAGTTGGTTTTCTGTATGTTATCAACTTTATACGGTTGGATATTCATCATGAAAATTCTAAATACTTATGATGTAAATGGTAAGAAATATTTATTGCGATTACTGTAAGGACGTTGTGATAAGCCCCACCATCGCCTTATACAGTTTTATAATAAAAGTGGAATATAAATTTGTTGTATATTAAAATTTAAAAGAACTAAATTATCTATAATAATATTTTTTTTTTTTACCAACAGTCCAATTTAATTCTGTGAGCTAATTTACGAAGCCATACTCTGGCTAACGCACTTTTTGGATGAATGCCATCAAGGTATAAGTTAAAATTGTACAAGTCTCTACCATGCCTGTGTGTGTTTTTCGAGTTACAGGAAATTGGATGATATATGTCGGCTGAGAAGCTTGGAGATCTTGACGAGTGATCGTTGTTTAAGGCTCTTATCTGGTCATTTACAACTAGAATTTGCTTGATTAATGTATTGTCGTCTGCTTTAAATCTGTTGGGATCAGGGTGATCATGAAGACGGTTCCAAATGTATATAGAAAATATAGGGATTTCTAGAAATGTGACTTTACATCCAGGATATTCAGCTAGAAGGGTTGCAAATTCTTTTAAATTGTTTATAAGTTGTGATGCTGCTTCCTCAGGGTTATGTTTTAATGTGATAATCTTATCACAACGACTATAATCTGTGAAGTCGCATGTACCTAGCCACACGTACAGGGAAATATTATCGAGATGTCCAATTTTAGACGCTAAGTTGTCTTTTAGCCAAGCAAGACCGCTTGTTGAAGTTTGACCTGACTTAAACCACCATTTGATATCTATCTCGGGAGACAGTTTACATTCACTTTGTAAATATCTTGCTTTGCTGTCGGACAACACAACTGGTACAAGTCTAGACGGACCAATAGGCGGATTGAAAGTTTTTTTGAGATATTTTTCTAGCTTATGTTCAGTCATTTGTGTTTCAATTTAGTACAATATTTGCCAGGTACTAATGTTCTTCCGTATACCCTAGTAGACAGTTGCTTTTCCTTATAATTTTAAAAGCTTAATAAATAATGACAGCTGGAAGCACTAGTGAAGAAGCAGAGTCATGTATTAACTTTATTAATGCAAAAAGTTTAGGTCTATTTGTTTTAGTAAATATATATTTATTTTTATTTAATAATGGATAAGATGTATATAAGAATAATAACTGCTAGTATATTAGTCTTTAGTAGATAATAGATATGATGAAAAGGTTATACAAGGGTGTTAAATGTTTAGTGAGAAGATCACACTAGGTCAGACCATAGATGTAATACCCATAGATGAAGCTCAACCCTGACTTCAAAGGTTATATGTGCGTTGTAATGGCTTTCACACTTATCTGATAATGACATGAACCAGTTGGTCATGGAGATGCAGATTTACAATCATGACAATAGAAAACTGACAATTAAAAGCTACTTAGCAATTAAACATGCTAAAAATCAGAAAGAAACAAAATCAAAATATATATTTTATATTGACTTGATTATAAAAAATAATATTTGTTTAGATAAAACAATATAACAAATTATTCTCGAAAAGAAACTAATAAATATGAATATTTTTCTTTTTTAGGCAGAACTTCTGTTTTGATCCTGTTTAAATTTTATATCAATTTAACTCTATCTTATAATTAACAATGTTTACTATTATTTATAAACAAGTTTATTGAAAATATAATTGTTAGAAAACAATAACAAGTTGAAAATATGTATGCTCCAAAAATTAGTTTCCATGCATTGTATGTTTTGTTATTTCACTAAACTTAAAACTCTTTACAGTAATTATAAATACATATTTCATAAACCACTTGAATGAAATTATTATAATTTTTGTAATTAGCCATAAAATATATAAAATTCATCTATGATATAATATATTAACTAACTTATTCTGAAAAATATAAAAATGATTTTAAAAAGACAATTTCTCTTTTAAAACCAGAAAACCTGATGAAAAAAGGAAAATAATGTACTTTCTTATTATTTTTTCCCCAAATTCGACGCAGTTCGACACCTTAATGAAGCATATCAAAGAAAAGGTGTATTTCAGAAGCACAGAAAGGTGCTATTCCCATTTTCAGGAACTAACAGGAACACAGTTTTTATGAAATATGAAGACACAAGCCTAAAAACTACATTTTTGAATTTAGTTCAATATTTCCCTCGTAAAATGCGCAATTTTTGATCGATTTCATCCATTTTTTGACCATTCTGATTGTCTGTCCAGTGTGCTAAAAATAGACATATATTAACAACAGAAGGGACATAACTCGAGAAGACATTTAAGAAAATCTATTATGCTGGACTGGTCAATGAGATCAACAGATAAGAAATATGGCTAGAGTTACTTGATTGGGTACAACACACATATAACATCAAAGACAGTCAATTTGGTCATGGTTCTTTGTATCTAACAATAGAGAACAGTGGGGAACTTTTGGCGAGCTTTATCTATGGGTATTACATTTATGGTCAGACAATAATTTAATTTATCTGAACTTAAGACTATATTTAAATTATATATAATTATGTATGTACTCCTGAAATGAAATTTAATTGGCAAATAAGATGATAAATATGAAGGAAAACTATACAAGGGTGTTAAGTGTTTAGTCAAGAAATCCCACTTGAACAGACAATCAAATTTAGGACACCTTCTTTTGTCAAACGTTGACATACTTAACTATCTACATCTTTAAAAGGACAATATCATTTATACCCTGCTCTCGTTATGATATCAGGTAATACCCTTTGCTATAAATAAACGGGTGGTTTTTAAATATAGATCTTTACAAGATTATCTATTTTTATAAAATAATATCCCTATCTCTAATTTTGTTTATCGTAAAAATATCATTTCTTTGTTTTTTCTATGTCTGCATGCATCTACCAGAATTTAGAAAAACTCTATTAAGCAAAAGTTTTGAACTCGTTGTTCACGTTTACCAACGATAATTGGAAAAGGTTCTACGTTAACTAACACTTCTGTCAGAAAGTTATGTCTTGTTTCGTTAAAAGTTAAATGAATTCTTATATTCGAAGTCAGCAGTACATTTTTTTTTATGTCAGAACTGTATAACTATTTCCTTTCCTCTAATGTACCTAAAGGCGTGTATATATATAGCCGCCATTTAATACCATATATTTTCGCATTGCATGAGTAAGGATATACAATGAAAAATACTTTATAACATGTCTCCAATCCTGGACTTATTGATATAAAGTACTATTAAAATCATTAAAATGAATAAATCAAACTTGACTCACCTCTATAGTTTATACTTAGTTGTTTTGATACAAATACAAATGATCATATACTCCAATTAATTCAATATCAACGTGATATAAAATTCAAAACACTTTTCTTTTGTCAAACGTTGACATACTTAACTATCTACATTTTTTAAAGGACAACAGGTTTTATACCCTGCTCTCGTTATGATATCAGGTAATACCTTTTGCTATAAATGAACGTTTTTTTTTTTATAAATATAGATCTTTGCAAGATTATCTATTTTTATAAAATAACATCCCTAACTCGAATTTTGGCCATATACACGAGTGTCATGAAAGAGAAGGGGGTTGTAGTTACGACGTAAGAAAAAAGTAAAATCACAAAAATACTGAACTTAGAGGAAAATCAATTCGGAAAGTCCATAATTACATGGCAAAATCAAATAACAAAACGCATCAAAAACAAATGGACAAGAACTGTCATATTCCTGACTTTGCACAGGCATTTTCAAATGTAGACAATAGTGGATTAAACCTGGTTTTATAGCGCTAACTCTCTCACTTTGATGACAGTCTCATCAAATTCCGTTATATTTACATTGATATGTTAACTAAACAGACACAATAGATAAAATAGTCAAAATATGGGTACCTCAGTCATCATCGTTTAACAATTTTAAAAGGAACAATTTAACAGAACACAAAAACATCTATCTACAAACACATTCATTGATTTGTGTGCCTGAATTCAGAAAAATTTTATACGTCACATAAATTTGTTGTTCAATGTGCATACAAACAATTTTAAAATTGTGATACGGTTATTCCATAACGGTCAACCAACTCGTGATGGCGTCCGTAAAATTTACGAAGGGATGATTTCAACTTCACCATTTTGCATAATATACATGTGTTCTATTTTAAAATATTTCTGTACACACGTTTCCTCTATATTAAAAAAAACTCCTCATATCACAGCATTTTGGTGTGTGTTTTTACAAATATAAATCTGCAATATAGTTGGAGTTGAACTCAAATGTATGCATATGAACTATTATACATGTATTATCATTTGTAAAATTATCTGCTTGTGTATATATAAGATCTACGTAACTATATACTGATGTGTACATCTTCAGTGTAAAGTGATACCTATCTAAATAAAGGCAACAGTAGTATACCACTGTTTAAAAGTCATAAGTAATAGAAAGGAAATCCGGTTTACAAACTAAAACCGAAGGCAACACATCAACTATAAGTGGAGAACTATGAAAACAACAGACACTGATGATCAGAAGTGCAACAAAAAACACAAGGCAACATACACAGAAACGAACTATTAAAACTAAAACTGTTTATCAAATGAATTAATGTTTCTTATATTGTATTTTTATATATTAGGCCGTTAGTTTCACATTTGATTGTCCCCCATTTTTTAATATCATAATTCCTAATAGCAAAATGAAAAGTATTTGACGAATAGACCAAACCATAAAAACTAATCACTGTACAATACACCATGAAATTGAGGTCCAGGTCAGATGAAACCTAACAGATTGACATGCACTACTTACAATCATTCGATACACCAAATATAGTTGACCCAATGCATATAGTATCTGAGATACAGCCTTGGCCATTTCACTTTAACCTTGATCTCTGATCCATGAAAGGAGGTCAGGTGGACTCTGCCTGATGAAAATGTAGACCATGTAAGGAAACAATATACTAGTATATAGATATCCCTTTACTCATAATAAATAAGAATATTTTTTTGCAAGCAGTTGTTGAACCATGAAAATTAGGTCAAGGACAATGGACATATATGACAGATGGAAACTTCATATCATAAAGTATCTGTAAGGTATAAGGTTTTCTATCTTTTGAAATATAAAAATTTATAGAAATAATTTACACTGCTGCAAGTTGACAATAACCATCCCTACAATAGGTGAAACAAAAATTGGAGGATTTAATTCTTTTTTATTTTTATTCCAATGTGTTTTTAATGTTTCCTTTAAGCACCATTTTCGGGCTATCCAATGGCAGCCAGCTTTTGATGGTGTATGAAGAGGGAGTCCCTGGAAAAAAACATCGGCCTTCGCTAGGAAAACTGGCAATCCTAGTCAATTAAGTTTTGAGTGGACTGCGCCTGCACGAGCGGGTTCAAACTCACAACCTCAGTGTTGACTGGCTAGTGAATACAGTAGTAATTTTTGAGACCACTAGACCACAGAGGCCATCTCATATATATAATGCAATATAAATAAACAGTAAATAGATTGTACACTCAACCAACAAAACTAATACCAGGATTTTTTTTGAATTATGGATCCTCAATGCTCTTCAACTTTGTACTTGTTTGGCTTTATAAATATTTTGATATGAGCGTCACTGATGAGTCTTTAATATGTAGATGAAACGTGCGTATGGCGTACTAAATTATAATCCTGGTACCATTGCAGAAGATGGACAAGGCATTTTATGGCATCAAGTATTACATAAAGATTACTGTTGTTTTATTAATAATAACTATTATTTAGGACCATCTGGAACTTTCAAACTTTTAGCAAATAATGCTCCCATGGCTTGTTGAGAATTACCATTTGCCAATGTCAGTTCATGTATAACAGCCTCTCTTGGAAATCCTAAATCCATTAAAGGTTTAATCACTTGTTCAGGGAAAGATGGAGGAGTGTTTGAGGAAGAATTGGTATTTGTATTGCTGGAAGCACCTGCTGTCCCTGAAAAAAACATTAAAATCACTTATCAAACTGATTGAAAGTACAGAATAAGATATCATTCACTCAGCTGGGATAAAATATTCCTAAAACTTTCTTCTAAAAAACCAAGAAATTATATAGATTATCACTGTTTAAGATAAGAAGACAATTTTCTGTTTCAAATAAACACATTTTGTATTTCAAATATTTGTCAGAATACAAATTTGGTATTTTATGGGCTTGCTTTATACAAAATTGGCATAAGTCAAACTGCTATTTGTCCAACCAATTTTTTCCGATAATGTATCTGGTTCAATTTTAGTCAAAGGGTCGAAGTAAATGTTTGTCCAAATTTTATGAATATTAAACTAGCCAAATGAATTTTAGTCAAGATGTTAGGCAACCTTCTTTCTAAAAAAAAATTGAAAAAAAACAACCTTTTCTTAAAATGAAAAGAAATGTCTAGATCATATATATTGTAAATTAATAAAAGCTCATCAACATAGAGCTTTAAAAAACGACAGTATCAGTGGATTCATTTTTTTAGGGTATACATTTGCTTGTGGATTGAAGAAACATTCTTTTTCTAATGACACTTGATTTTGTGGTTTTGCCAAATTTTGCAAACAATCTTACATGAATTTTATATTTTATTGAATGGCATGGTTCATCTTAACCCAAAATAAATTGGTACCCAAGAAAAACAATGAATCCAGAATATATAAATATTACCATGATTACCAAATGTATCATTAGGCTGCTGTTTCATATATACCAAGGACACAATATTTACATAGAATGTATTACATATATTTATTGGATAGAGTTTAAAAGTATGATTGCTCTGATAAACCAAAAGAACCAGGTTGCATATAATTAGTCTTTTAATTGTGATTGAATTAAATATTACTTGAAATAACTTCTGACTTTTGACTATTTTAAATCACTCAAATAAAATAAGCTGTAATTATTTAAACATTCAGAAAAGTTTAAGGTTCACAATGGTTCTGACAGAAATAATAGAAAGCACTAAAGAATGGGGTATCAAAATAAGACTTTTATTAAAAATAAAAATATGTAAAAAATAACGTGTTTTCTTAGTGTCAAGTCACAAATGGGAGAAGGTGCATGTACTCTTCACACAAAATATATGATAAAAGGAATTCGTTTTTAGAATATTAGCTAAATTTGAAAAAATCATTAAAAATGGTCTGAATAATTAAATGTCATATTTCATCTAAATGTCTTCCTTATTATAATGATCTTTCTTTTCATGTAAAAGCACTTGTGTATTTCACTGTTTGAGCAACATAAAGAAATTACAACCAGATGCTCCGCAGGGCGCAGCTTTATACGACCGCAGAGGTTGAACCCTGCAAGGTTGGGGAAGGATGGACACAACATTCAAGCTGGATTCAGCTCTAAATTTGGATTGTGATTAAATAGTTGACACAGCATAGGTTTCTGACACATAATGAATGTGGTCTAATGAACTTAAATTTTTTTTTGCCTTTGAGCAATTCACTATGCTGTTGAATATTAATCCTCTCAAGAAAATGTTTGAAGAAATTTTCTTTTTATTTATGAAATCTGAAATGAAAAAAAATTGAACCCCCCCCCCCTATTTTTTTTTCACATCCCCCTTTCCCTTATTCCAAAACTGATCTCAATTCAAATTTCTAATGGAGTTTGCAACAATAACTACTCATTTAAATACATATTAAAATGTAAAAAAAGTGCTTGTTATCACTGAATGGTAAAGATTGTTTTAATTTATCAGATGGTAGTAAAAGTGAATATACATTGTATATTATATAAAGCAATGATTTAAGTTGATTCAACTACTATTCTGGACAAAGAAAGATAACTCCAATTGAAAATATGAAAATTTCTTGCTATTGCACAATATTGTGCAATTAGATATATATTTCTTGCTGTTGCGCAATACTGTGCAATTGAAAATATTTGCTATTGCACAATACTGTGCAATTGAAGATTTCTTGCTATTGCGCAATACTGTGCAATTGAAAATTTCTTGCTATTGCACAATACTGTGCAATTGAAGATTTCTTGCTATTGCTGAATACTGTCCAATTGAAAATTTCTTGCTATTGAACAATACTTAATATAATAATTTTGGATCCTGATTTGGACCAACTTGAAAACTAGGCCCATAATCAAAAATCTAAGTACATGTTTAGATTCAGCATATCAAAGAAGCCCAAAAATTCAATTTTTGTTAAAATCAAACTTAGTTTAATTTTGGACCCTTTAGACTTTAATGTAGACCAATTTGAAAACGGGACCAAAAATTAAGAATCTACATACACAGTTAGATTTGGCATATCAAAGAACCCCAATTATTCAATTTTTGATGAAATCAAACAAAGTTTAATTTTGGACCCCGATTTGGACCAACTTCAAAACTGGGCCAATAATAAAAAATCTAAGTACATTTTTAGATTCAGCATATCAAAGAACCCCAAGGATTCAATTTTTGTTAAAATCAAACTAAGTTTAATTTTGGACCCTTTGGACCTTAATGTAGACCAATTTTAAAACGGCACCAAAAATTAAGAATCTACATACACAGTTAGATTCAGCATATCAAGGAACCCCAATTATTCAATTTTTGATGAAATCAAACAAAGTTCAATTTTGGACCCTTTGGGCCCCTTTTCCTAAACTGTTGGGACCAAAACTTCCAAAATCAATCCCAACCTTCCTTTTATGGTCATAAACCTTGTGTTTAAATTTCATAGATTTCTATTTACTTATACTAAAGTTATGGTGCGAAAACCAAGAAAAATGCTTATTTGGGCCCCTTTTTGGCCCCTAATTCCTAAACTGTTCGGACCTCAACTCCCAAAATCAATCCCAACCTTCCTTTTGTGGTCATAAACCTTGTTTAAATTTCATTGATTTCTATTTACTTATACTAAAGTTCTTGTGCGAAAACCAAGAATAATGCTTATTTGGGCCCTTTTTTTACCCCTAATTCCTAAACTGCTGAAACCAAAACTCCCAAAATCAATCCCAACCTTCCTTTTGTGGTCATAAACCTTGTGTCAAAATTTCATAGATTTCTATTCACTTAAACTAAAGTTATAGTGTGAAAACCAAGAAAATTCTTATTTGGGCCCTTTTTGGCCCCTAATTCCTAAAATATTGGGACCAAAACTTCCAAAATCAATCCCAACCTTCCTTTTGTGGTAAAAAACCTTGTGTTAAAATTTCATAGATTTCTATTTACATTTACTAAAGTTAGAGTGTGAAAACTAAAAGTATTCGGACTACGACGACGACGACGCCAACATCATACCAATATACGACCAAAAAATTTTCAATTTTTGAGGTCGTATAAAAAATGAAGCATTATAATTTATTGAAGAACATATCTTTTTCACCAATGGTTATTAAAGAATATGTGCATGATTATATAAGAATACAGTGATATATGTGTTTTAATCAACTAGAGGCTCTCAAGAGCCTGTGTCGCTCACCTGTTAATGTGTTTACTGATGTCGGCCATCTTTGTTGGTAGGCGGGGTCATTAGACACTCTTTTTAAAAATAGATACCCTAGTATTATGATTGTGGCCAAGTAGTTTTAGAAAAGATTTTTATACAAGTTACAAAAATGAGGAAAAGTTGTTTAATATTGACTCTAAAGGGCAATAACTCCTTAGGGGGTCCTCTAACAATTTTGATCATGCTGACTTACTTGTAGATCTTACTTTGCTGAACATTATTGCTGTTTACAGTTTATCTCTATCTATAATAGTATTCAAGATAATAACCAAAAACTGCAAAATTTTCTTAAAATAACCAATTTAAGGGCAGCAACCCAACAACAGGTTGTCCGATTTAACTGAAAATTTGTGAGGGGATATATCTTATTCTGATGGACATTATATAAAGCAAAAACTGCATTTTACCACTATGTTCTAATTTTAGCCATGTCGACCATTTTGTTTGGTAGGCTGGGTCATCGGACACATTTTTTAAACTATAAACCACAATGATAATTGTCGTCAAGTTTGATTAAATTTGGCAAAGTAGTTTTAGAGAAGAAGATTTTTAGAAAAGTTACAAAAAATGATGAAAAGTTGTTAAAAATTGACTATAAAGGGCAATAACTCCTTAAGGGGTCGACTGGCAATTTTGGTCATGTTGACTTATTTGTAGGTCTTACTCTGCTGAACATTATTGCTGTTTACAGTTTATCTCTATCTATAATAGTATTCAAGATAATAACCAAAAACTGCAAAATTTCCTTAAAGTAACCATTTCAGGGGCAGCAACCCAACAACAGGTTATCCGATTTGTCTGAAAATTACAGGGCAGATAGATCTTCACCTGATAAACAATTTTACCCCATGTCAGATTTGCTCTAAATGCTTTGGTTTTTGAGTTATAAGCCAAAAACTGCATTTTACCCCTATGTTCTATTTTTAGCCATGGCGGCCATCTTGGTTGGTTTGACAGGTCACGCCACACATTTTTTAAACTAAATATCCCAAGGATGATTGTGGCCAAGTTTGGTAGAATTTGGCCCAGTAGTTTCAGAGGAGAAGATTTTTGTAAAAGTTTACAGACGACGGACGACGGACGCCAAGTGATGAGAAAAGCTCACTTGACCTTTCAGGTCAGGTGAGCTAAAAATGAACAACCGTTCATTTGAATCATTTACTAAAAATATATAACTCACAAACTTTAATTTCCCTAATATTTAAATTTAACATGTTTAAGAAATGTTGTCTTATCATAAGACATATTAGATGAATTCATTCTAACAGTTCCCTCTTTCTTTTTCTATGTTATACACCAAGATATTATTATAAAGGCACATTGATTGTTGATTTAGATAATGTAATTATAATAAAGAAAACCAGGCAGAAAGAAAAACTACAATGTTTAAAAATATGTTGATCACTGATTCTGATTAACGACAAAACCCTATTAGTGACTCCCTCCCTCCTTAAAACCCAATATGTGGATTAAATGTGAATAAAAAAGAGTTGTGGTGTATATAGCAATGAGACAGCAATTCAAAAACACAAAACACCAGAGGTCATCTAAAGGTCAATCTAACATCTTACCTTTTTCTTATTTTCTTTGTAAATAACCTTCAAATTGACACATTAATGTATATTAAATAAGAATATCGGACTTATATGGTCACTGTTATTTGAATTGATATTGTTAAGTTCATGTTTTCTTATACAGTGCTCCATCTTTAAACATGTCTTATGGAAGATTTTTGAAGATGTGGGATGGTTGCATCATATTGAGGAATAACAGATAAGAAATAACAAAAATGCTACATGTATAAATAACTGGTTTCTTATATAGATCTATATATGAAATTGTGATCTTGTTTTATTTAGATTTCGAGTACTGTAAACCAACTTATTTTCGCGAGCCATTTATTTTCGCGAATTTCGCAAGTTGAAAAATAAAGTCAATAAAAAATCGTCACCAAAATGTAAAATTTGGATATTTCCTTATTAAACAACATCATGTAAATTTTAAATTCGCAAAATTAAATAGCAGCAAAGTGGACTAGAAAGAATTAAACGTGAATAAAGTGTTCATGAAAATAAGTTTGTTACAGTATATCCTGTGTGTATTAAACAAAGGACATGGAGATCTTTGTATGTTCTACCAATCTGTCCTTACCTTGATGTTCTGTTTGTGACTTGTGTATTGCCTCAGCCAATAATTTATCCTCTTCTTCAGCAGCTTTAGGAGACATTGGACCCACATTTAGTCTAGCATGGCCTGGTAAGTCTGTCTCATCCAGGAATCTGGTTTCTGTCCCAGTTGTGCCAATTACTAATAGATTTCTTTTCAGATCAATACAACACTGAAATAAAAGGATTGTTTATAAACTCGAAAAAGGATAATTACATTATATGAAGAATGGGAAAGATACAAAGCTTTATCTCTGGACAAGGGTCATCTGTCCATTATGGTTGTTGACCATTTGATCTATGAAACTAAGTATATTGACATAGTCATTGAATACAAAACAACTGTCCCTAATTATTTAACAAATTGTCAGTCATTACTCCTTGAAATAGCTCGTAGTAAAGTCATATCTCTAATGTTTTTCTAAGTTGTTTTTTTTAAACGGTTCCAAATGCAGATATGGACACAAACAGTGTAACTATTCTTTACCTTCAACTTTGTTTTGGGGAAATCAAAATCACAATTGTGTAGTTTTCTTGACAAGTATAACATTATTTCATGACTTGAATATATCTGATAAAATTGAGAAAGGAAATGGTGAATATGTCAAAGCGACAACCACCCGACCATAGAGCAAACAACAGCCGAAGTCAACCAATGGGTCTTCAATGTAGCGAGAATTCCCGCACCCGTAGGTGTCCTTCAACTAGCCCCTAAAATATGCATAATAGTACAGTGATAATGGACGTCATACTAAACTCCGAATTATACACAAGAAACTAAAATTTTAAATCATACAAGACTAACAAAGGCCAGAGGCTCCTGACTTGGGACAGGCGCAAAATTGCGGCGGGGTTAAACATGTTTATGAGATCTCAACCCTCCCCCTATACCTCTAGCCAATGTAGAAAAGTAAAAGAATAACAATACGCACATTAAAATTCAGTTCAAGAGAAGTCCGAGTCCGATGTCAAAAGATGTAACAAAAGAAAATAAATAAAATGATATATCTGAGCATATATTTCATTGAAAAAATACTTGAAATCATTATGGATAGAAAGTATAGAATGTTTAATCGATGCACTATATTTTGTGTATCTCAAAGGTAGTGATAAACGTTGGTAGAGTTTGATATCAAGTCAGTACAGTAGGGTTTTGATTGCATTTCATGCAATCTTTACACAAAAAGTGACGCTATATATATTTGAACTTGATCGGAGTTTTGTGGTAATAAGTTTTATGTATAACATGTATAAAAGAGGGACGAAAGATACCAAAGGGACAGTCAAACTCATAAATCTAAAACAAACTGACAACGCCTTGGCTAAAAATGAAAAAGACAAACAGAAAAACAATAGTACACATGACACAACATAGAAAACTAAAGAATAAACAACACGAACCCCACCAAAAACTAGGGGTGATCTCAGGTGCTCCGGAAGGGTAAGCAGATCCTGCTCCACATGCGGCACCCGTCGTGTTGCTTATGTGATTACAAATCCGGTAAATAGTCTAGTAAATAAGTTTCATAAAATTTGGTTGGGGCAAACTTAAGGTAGAGAACAGAAACGAAAAATTCACCAATTTTTCCATTTATAAGAGGACATAATTCAAGAAAAGGTTAAAGTGAAACCACCAAAATTCTAACTTGATCTGTGTTTGTAGTAATAAGCATTGTGTATAAGTTTCATAACATTTGGTTGAGGCTAAAGTTAGAGTACGGAAACCTATTTTTCCATTTGGAAAGGAACAAACGGACAAGGGTAAAACGTAATGCCCCTCCACTACGGCTGGGGCATAATGACAAAAATATATGTTGGTAATTTGGTATATATGTATATATATATATATATATATATATATATGCTCATCTTAATGTTTTCTGCAAAAAATGTATTTTGCTCCATACATACATGTGTGATTTGTCACTGCGACATGGTAAAGCAACCAACAAATATAAGAATACTAAAATATGATTGATCACAGTTTTTGGTTATTTTCCAAAGAAAACACAACTTTGCAGTTCTTAATTTCTAGAAATTGAGTAATAGTTTTGTCTTTTACCTGATGTCTTTTAAGCATGTCTAAGCCCAGTAACATGTCCATTGGTTGATCTTTCAAGATAGAAAATGATGACTGTAAATAATCTTTCCCGATCTGTATCTGACCTACAAATCACAAAACAAAACATGTCATGCATGTTTTAAACCAAAATGATTTAGGTACAATCAGTTCCTTTGAACAATATTCTTCATTTTAGGCATGTTTTATTCACATATTTCAGGAAATGGTCTCAATCCTAAAAAGTTAAGTCCAAAGTTGTGAAATGAAATTCAAAATTTTGGAATATGACTTTCGGTAAAATTCTTTGTCTGATGTACTCAAAATAAAAATAATGACATTAAAGATAGACTTTATTGATAATGAAAGTCTGTAGTGACTCTCCGCAAAATGTGCTGCTTAATACTTAATGATTAAAATGAGTAGAGTGAAGATTGTACTATTCTCAGGAATACATGTGAAAACATTTCTATTACTCAAGGTCAAGGTCTCATAGACCATTGCATCTCAGCTGTGTGTGTTAAATGGTCACTTTGAAGGTGATATTTTGGGGAATTTTACTGCTATAAGTCATATGGATCAAGTGTTGTTGATTATGCTTTGGCTGATATGGACCTCTTAACTTCTATTCTTTTTTTCATGTTGATAGATGTCACATATTAATCAGACCACTAACAGATTTCTGTTCATATATCTCCCACTATTACTCCTGATGTTGAGGAAGACTCTCCTAAGTTTACACCTTTACAGTGTACATACAAATGGGAAGCTATTTTTAAATCAAATTAATCAACACTATAAGTGATGGTGATGTATTACTTACCTAAATGCACCCTGCCTATGATTTGTTGCGTCCCCACACCTTTAGCTATACCACCCTGATCTACTGTTACTTACCTAAATGCACCCTGCCTATGATTTGTTGCGTCCCCACACCTTTAGCTATACCACCCTGATCTACTGTTACTTACCTAAATGCACCCTGCCTATGATTTGTTGCATCCCCACACCTTCAGTCAGGGGTACTACTTGTACAAGTTATTTTTATTTACTCGAAGAAGTAAATAAAAATATACACATGTAAGTAAATAAATAATGTTTCAATAATCTCCCCTTAATTTTCTCAAAAATTTTTGAAAGTAAAATCATGCCTTTAATGATTTTTCCCAGGTTTGCTCAATTTTTTATTTTTAGAGTTCAATGTTTCATCTCATTATTTCAACAAAGAAACTGATTGCGCAAAGATCCACAAGGCCTTCAAAAATTGCTCCTTGGGGACTTGTAATTGAGCAGTGTTCCGAAGATAACAGACAAATGGGATTTTCATTGTCCATGAAATTACACTTAAATGATTAGTAAAGACATCTGCAAAGGGTAGATAATTTAAAATTCTATTACAGCAAAGAAATCATAAGAATTCAATAAAAGAAGATAGGATGACTTTTTTACTTCTACAAGTAAAAAAATCTGAATGTCTAAGGGACATAACTCAGCCAATATTTTTTTTTAACCTATACAAGTAAATAAAATTCACTCGTATAAGTATCCTACAAATTTACTTATATATTAAGTATATTTATATTTCTTCAAGTAATTAAAAATAACTTGTACAAGTAGCATCCCTGACTGACAATTAGGTGTACCACCCTGATCCACTGGTACTTACCTAAATGCACCCTGCCTATGATTTGTTGCGTCCCCACACCTTTAGCTATACCACCCCATCGTCTGTCCACCAGTCTCATTATATTACATCTTTCTGCACAAGCTTCACTCATTATTGTCATCTGAGCACCTTAAACAAGTATTATAAAGTTATAATCAGTTTTCTATTATAAACAAAATAACTCTTACTTATACATGTTATATTGATTTAAGTAAATTAAATCTCAATTTAAGGATGACTTGTAACATCAATAAAGTTCTATATAAATAATATTTTCTAAGTATACAACCACTGAAACAATTTGATTTTTTAAAATTATGATATTGTATGGAGACATGTAAAATTGTTTTCTTAACCCTTACCAACGTTATTTGGCACCAATGGCGCTCCATACATTTGGAGGTCAACATAATGCCATTTAATTGAAGTGTACAATGTATGTATGTTTTCTCAATCTTACACTATCAATAGTCATTTTTCTCACTTTGAATGTTCATTTTTAAATAATTGAAATTGGACAAATTATTTTTTTTTGGAGGGGTGGGCTTACTTTCAAGGTCTGAAACACGAAGTTATGAGACCTGTAACTTAGACAAATAGATTAAACCTGAAGTCATGTAACTACTGATCATGCTTTTTATCAAAATATGCTTTGGCAACGACTACTTCCGGTTGCCGGTGTACCCAGATCAGTATCACTCCAACCTAACATGTACAACTGTTGTGATAAATTTGTTCACTGGGGTCTACTGAACATGCAAAACACAGTTAGATGCAACTATTAGCATCCCTTAGACTTCCAGGTCGAGAAAAAGAACGTAAAAATGCCAAATTGACGCTTTTTTGCACATGAGGACCAAATTCGGGGTAAATTCCCACCCATCCTCATCCCACCCATGATCCTTTATCTTAGATCTAATGCAATAAATATGCATCAGCATCAGGGTACAGCTCATTTGCAAACAATTTGCATTATTTGAAAATAATCGTAAATTAGACAATTTCTGATATTTTACCAATTCAGCATGGTCATGATGGTAAATCACTGGTAGACCTATTTGGCAAATGACCGTGATTTTTGGCAAATCTCCGCGGAACGGATAATAAATAGAGGTTCATCGTAAATTTTCCGTTTTACAGAATATTTTGCGGTTCTCCTGAGATTTTCCGTGTCTCAGGGAATTATCCGTTTGTCCGATTAAACTGGTGTGTATTGAGTGAGTGATAGAACCAGTGATGCGTGAGCGACGGTTATTAATAGATCGTTGTATAATCCGTTATCTGTGAGCAACGATTATTAATAGATCGTTGTGATTATATACACTGTTTACAGTCAGATAAAAATAACCGTCTTATAAACTTTGCAGACTATGCGAAATACGTCGGACCGTCGGACAAATCCGGTGAATAATGGATCGGTCTGGTAAAATTTTGTTGAATTCCGGTCCGAATGTCCGGTGTTTTTTTTCATGGAACATTCTAGCAAAATTGCCAAACGATCTCAAATTCATTTTCATCTTTATTATTCACCACAGCGATGTTTATTTTGTTCAACCGCTAGCTTTATGCCGAACATCGACAACCAGTAATGTGTAAATCCGGGTAAAAACATATCTGACTGTCAAAAACAACAATGGATGCCATCATTGGCACAACCGGAAATGTAAATAAAACCGGATCAGATTCTGGGAACGGATAAGGATAATTCCGGGTTTGCCGATTTAAATACAATAAATGAATAAACATCCAAGCAGATCACAAAATTTAGCTATGAAATATAACCACAAGAATTGAAAACCAAAAGATATATGAAAAAGAAAGAAGAAACAGGAAATAATATTTTATACAGAAACTCTAGTAAATTATGTTTAGTTCACAAACATTGTCAAAATCCAATAAAATGGGACATTACTCTTCACTGAAATGCATTCAAGCAATTGTGCACAACTTTCATAACAATATCCCCTCTTGTTACATCATTTTGTTTTAATTTTTGCATTTCGGGGAGGAGTAGGGCACAACAAAGTCATATGTTTGTTGTTTTTTGTCGGATAATATACAATTAGATGTAAAAAAAAATTGGTCTGGTAAAATTTCATTCGGTCTGGTAAAGCTAGGATGCTTACCAGACCGAATGTCCTGTAAAAATAAAATTCATTCGCATAGTCTGAATTAAAGTACTCTTTTCAGTCGAGAAATAAAAAGTGGTGGTTTTGATATTAAAGTTACTTACAATTTAAATATCAAATTTAGTTCAATAAAGAATAATCTATTTAAATGTGACCAATGAACAGGAAAATGCATGTGGTAACTTTGCAATACTACAAATATGTTCACCTTACAAAATTCTTCTTTATTGTCTGTTAAGATAAATCAGTTCCTGTAAAAACAGTAAAAACAGAGTCTTAATTACTGCAGATGCCATAATCTGACATAATGTCATACTGATTTGACACTTGTCTAGTGTGAGTAACACCTGCTGTGATATTTTTGCAATACAACATGGACAAGCGGAAGGTCGTAAATCAATCTGTTGATCCGAATTTAACTTTACCTGTACAGATATTTATTTATGGAGGATATCAAAGATACATGTAATAAATTGTATTGTATTCAATGAAGATAATTTAAATACACAATATAATTTAAGACACATTTGCAGGTATACATTGAACATGTTTATTCCGACCAAGAAGGTTTGATATTTAATGGTTTTTTTTAGTTTTTTTTTTTATCAAACTTCGATCTGATCAGTCTCGTAGAATATAAACGAGTAATTCGTTTATAGTTACACATTGTTACTCTTCTAACTCTTCTGACGTCTTTTTCTTTGTGCTATTAAAAAAAAATCACAATTTTCCACATCAGATCGACATTTATATATATATGAATACTGGAAATCTTTTTTCCGTCTGACACCACGCTCCCCACAAGAGCCCCAAGATATAATCATACCTGTCAATCACTAGCCACAAGTTGAACATTTTGGTCAGCCTTCCTTGTGCTTTCAATTATGACATCGTTGCGAATTTTTTTTTTTTTAAATTGACATGTGAAAAGAATAAAGTGATGAGAAGTTTATTTTACGACCTATCAGAACTTCTTGTGATTCTAATAAGATTTTTCTTAGGCCGCATTTCTTTCTAACAAGAATTTTGTGAACGTTGTGTCGCGTGTGTTACTGTTTTTTAAACGCTACACGAGTAGAAACAAATACATCGTTTCATAAATCTTTAATGACCCTGTTTGAATTTTCAATAATGCATGCAC
Organism: Mytilus galloprovincialis; assembly: GCF_965363235.1. Lineage (NCBI taxonomy): Eukaryota > Metazoa > Mollusca > Bivalvia > Mytilida > Mytilidae > Mytilus > Mytilus galloprovincialis. The sequence continues at coordinate 65,745,293 of NC_134850.1, read as the reverse complement.
ATGTTGTTGGTAATCAGACTTTTTTACAAACGTAGAAACTAATACTTCGTTTAATCAGGTTGAAGTTAGAAAAAAATGCAGCTTTTGAACTAACAAACGACAAACTGCAGACTGTCTGAATCCGTAACCGTAAAAATAGCATGCTTTACAAAAAGATCAGCCAATTCAAACGTTTCTTTACACAAAGATGATTCTAAGTACGTCATACATTACATGTAAATTAAACATTTATTTAAGTAAATTTTTTTCGTATCTATCTTTTTCGTATCTATCAATTTGGTTACAGGGTTTATGCAAGTAAGTTGTACCGTGTGGTGCGTTTTCAGATTCATTTCTCAACAACTTCCTGTGAACCGAAATATTTCGGCGGGGGTATCAACGTCGACAAGCTTACAGTTTAACTTGCTTAAATTTTATTTAAGTCAGTTTATTGAAATAAAATTGAAAATGGAAATGGGGAATGTGTCAAAGAGATAGCAACCCGACCATAGAAAAAACAGCAGCAGAAGGTCACCAACAGGTCTTCAATGTAGCAAGAAACTCCCGCACCCGAAGGCGTCCTTCAGCTGGCCCCTAAACAAATATATACTAGTTCAGTGATAATGAACACCATACTAATTTCCAAATTGTACACAAGAGACTAAAATTAAAATAATACAAGACTAACAAAGGCCAGAGGCTCCTGACTTGGGATAGGCGCAAAAATGCGGCGAGGTTAAACATGTTTATGAGATCTCAACCCTCCCCCTATACCTCTAGCCAATGTAGAAAAGTAAACGCATAACAATACGCACATTTAAAATTCAGTTCTAAAGAAGTCTGAGTCTGATGTCAGAAGATTTAACCAGATAAAATAAACAAAATGACATTGTTTTTGCAGAAGATTAATCCAGACATTAAGGTACTTTGGCTTCTGGATCTGGCACTGAGAACAAGTTTAATAAATTAAAAAAAAGAATGTGTCACTAGTATACACGGATGCCCAATCCGCACTATCATTTTCTTTGTTTAACAGACCAGGGACTTTCTTTACTTAGTATAGAAAGTCCCTGAGAGGACTGAGGAAATGAGGTAATTCTAATTTGGCATTAAATTTAGAAAGATCATATCATTGTGAACATGTGTACTAAGTTTAAAATTGATTGGATATCAACTTCATCAAACACTACCTCGACCAAAAACTTCAACCTGAAGCGGGACAGACGGACGGACAAACGAACAAACGAACAGACAGACCAGAAACAATGCTGAGAATGGAACATCCTAAGTATATATTTTTAATCTTTATTGCAAAATTACACCCATAAGGGTCAAGCAATATAAACAAATATTTGTAAATACAATGTAATATAAGGTAATCTTATACACTCCCACTCCTGAAACACAAACAAAATTAAAAGTCATCTGATTGCAATCTTATAACTGTTAATACTGATGAAGTCGCTTTATCATTGATTTATAAGATACAAGTTGTGACCTTCGAAATTGTTTTATAATATTTTATTTGTATATTTTCCTATAGACTTTTAAGGTACCTCAGTTGTCCTTTAAAAAAATCCCTTCCATATTATCCAAAACTTCATCGTTGATTTGAAAAAAAAATGATTTTAGATTTTCGATTATCAATTGAAATGAACCTACTAGAGCCTCAACTTTCAAGTGCACAATAGTGTCAATCATCACTTTAACCCTGAGTTGACATTCCACAATCGGTCAGTAACATCACCTGTGTTTATAGTTACAGGGTATTTCCCGCCGTTGGAAAATCCTGTGCAGTCGACACCATTCTCTATCATGAGCGAGGTCAAGTTTTAGATCAAGTTAATTACATATATTTTTAACGTTAATTATTTAATTATTAAAAAAAACGTATCATCATTTCTTTTCTTTCTTTTTTTTTTTGCTAGTATAGTAAATAAATCTCAATCCCGGAATGTAGATACACTTAACATTAAACCTGGAAGTGCCTTCTTATAAATGGAGAAACTGTCTTTCACATTAAAATTTAAAATAATATTATCGCTCAGGCATATTTTAAATTTGTAATATAATGATTGATTTTGGTTGTTTAACTTCCAGTGGCAAATATTCCATAAATGTCAGGACGAACTTAGTTTTAAGATCGAACTCTCAAAAAATAATTGAAAAACAGTAATGATGACAGAAGAACTTTAATACGTGTGAAATAACCATCCAATCTTTTAAATATAACTTATTTATATTTCAAAAAGTAACAGATTAGTTTACAAGACGTGCATTGAAGTACTTTCATATCTTTAAAATGGAACTTCTTTGTCTAAAAGACAACCTACGAGTTGTCAAAATCCAGTTGCATGCATACTATATACATACATATGCATATTATGCATCGACGATCGTTGTATTGCGTTACATACTGCTATACCAATTGACCCCTGATATCAACTAAGGTTAGAACTTCCTCCAGGCCGTTCATTTTATTTTTGTTCCAATAAACGGTTCTTGAATCAATTATAATTTCTGAAGTATTTACGATGAAAGCATTATTCTCAAATCGTCTTACACAATGATAAAATTGTATTTATACCACAATTGAAAAGTAATTTAATAAAACAAATGACAGATGAACTGATTAATTATAAAGATGAATGTATGTCCATATGCTCATATATATACACATTCGGACTAAAATTCGTAACTTGTTATTATCTCATCGTAGCATAGGCCAAAATAAATTAATAGTGTGTTTCCGGTGTCCCGACCCTACCTCCGTTTCTGACGCCGACCCTAAACATTTTATTGACAAAAATAAAAAAAAATATGAAAAATCCGGATTTTTCGGTCTGTCCGGATCCGACTATTTGTTTAGAAAACTACAGATCTTCAAAACGTTTGATAGCAACGACCAATATGGATAAGTCAAGCGTTTCAAAAACCAAGATTTTAAATAAACAAGCATGGCTTTTCGACAACCATGCAGCGTATTAATTAGCTGTCAAATATGCAAAATGTGATCACGTTTGCAAATATAATGACATCAATTCCGGATAATTACAATATGATGAATCTTTTTAAAGAACAACATGATAGACCTATAGACGAAAAAAAAGTTTTATGACATACGAAAACATATGACAAGACGATAATTGACAAATAATTTTAAGAGTAAAATGAGATTAATTTACTGCTAAAATCAATCTAGCTTTAGTTGTAAAAAATGCTCATACAAATGTTGTAAAAAATTGTTCTCAGACGCAACATAACGGTTGTTTTAATGCTTTTGGGGATTTGACAGTTGGAGTTAATGATGACAAGAGGCAGACAATGTGTAACGCGAAATAGAAAGCTTTCCCCAGTAGGCAGACATGGTGTATGATTCATGTTCATTTATAAATGAATCTGCCCCTGCACCATGTCTACTTTTATTTTTTAAAATTTTCTCAGGCTGGCCCACAACAATTTATACCAGAGAAGGAAAAAAAATCATGCCCTATTAATATCTACAATTTTTTTCCATGTATTAAATATAAAGACAAAGATTCTCACTTTTCTCAAAACCTGAAATTTTAATATTGTCAGAACCCCACTCCTCAAGATTAAATTCTGTCAAACATCAAAACACATCTATTTATTAAATAAAAAGGGTGGAAGAGTATTACCCCAAAAAAATCATAAGCCGCTGCTTAGTATCAATTTACAGTGATTGTACTACTAAAAAAAGGGGGTAGGAGTCTGTTCCCACTGTGACATGTATACCCTGTGTGTCATTTACATTGTTAGGTTCAACGAGGCCAAACAATAATACCATGCCAGATTTTTCACTGCCATTTTTGCTTTAAGATAATTAATTGGCAAGAACATATTCCTATTACGGACCATGAAATTCGTAAGTTTATTTTCATATTTCTTATATTTTTTACAGAAAATTAAAAAACCTGTAGATTTAATTAAGTACTAATAAATATCAAAGAAGCATGCAGGCACATCAAATGATTTCATTTTGAATCTTTTTCTGCTGTCATCGATAGAAAAAAATAAAAAGTTTTCATAAAATAAAATGTTTTACCTACCTACCCTACCTAATTTTTTTCGGGGTGAAATAGGAAACACACTATTTATTTATTTTGGCCATATTGTTAATTTTGCTAATATATGCCTTCAACCCCAAGAGGTATAAATGTGCATTTCATTCTGAAAGATTAATGGATCAGCAGGTGATCAAGATCGTTTTAAAAATTCCTATTTGCCAATGAAGTTTAAATGATCTGCGGCCTCAGACATACACATGTATTTTTCCATCATAAAAGTAAACCTTTAACCCCGAGAAATATATACTCTGTTTCTCTCTAAATTTACAGAAACATTATGTGATAAATTTTTGAAATATCCTTATATCTCAATCGATTAATGATAGTTCTGTAAACTTCTACATATTATATCACAATCTGTACCTCAATACAACCGTCCCTCACACTTAACGGATTATACAACGATCAATTAATGATTGAACGTCGCTCACGCATAACGGATTATACAGCCGACCTTTTAATAACCGTCGCTCACGCATCACTGGTTCTATCACTGACTCAATACACACCCGTTTTATCGGACAAACGGATAATTCCCTGAGACACAGAAAATCTCTGGAGAACCGCAAAATATTCTGTAAAACGGAAAATTTACGATGAACCTCTATTTATTATCCGTTCCGCGGAGATTGGCCAAAAAACACCGAATTTTTTACAAAAATCACGGTGATTTTCCAAATAGGTCTGCAAGTGAATGGTTATTACTTTTAAAAAAAACATCAAAATATTTCAAGTATATAACATTTTTAATCATTGATGCTGGTACACTTCAAGAGTAAATCATAAGCATCCTATTTTATACTGCAACTATATAGCTAGTTGTGTTTATTTCTTAAAACTCAATATATAACATATGCATGACCTCTTGACCAAGACTTTCATCAGAAAACTTTGTTATACTCTATGGCTGTCTGTACTATACCTGAATCTACAAAGGCTTTAACATGGTGTCCATTAACTACACAATCAATATATAACATGACCACTTGACCAAAACTTTCAGGAGAATACTCTATTGCGGTCTCCATGTTGGATTCAACATTCTTCATTCTGAAAAGTAAGAGCAACATTTATTAAAAGACCTATAATTAAGAAGTGAATGAAATGCTCCGCATGGCACAGCTTCATACAACCGCAGCTTGATACGACCGCAGAGGTCAAACCCTAAACAGTTGTGGCAAGTATGGACACAACATTCAAGATTGATACAGCTCTTGATGGTGATTAAATAGTTGACACAACATAAGTTTCGGACACAGAATGAATGTGGTCTAATATAAGAACTTAATTTTTTTTAAATTGAAAATTTACCATTTATGGTCCAATATCAAAAATCTAAATACATGGTTAGATTCAGCATATCAAAGAACCCAAGAATTCAATTTTTGATGAAATCAAATAAAATTCAATTTTGATCCCTTTAAACCTCGAGCTCAATATGGACCAATTCGATAACAAGGCCCAAATATCAAAAATCTAAATACATGGTGAGATTCAGCATATCAAAGAACCCCACATATTCGATTCTTGTTGAAATCAAAGAAAGTTTAATTTTGAACCCCAATTTTGGTCAACTTGAAAACTGGGCCAATAATCAAAAATCTAAGTACATGTTCAGATTCAGCATATCAAAAAACCACAAGAATTAAAATTCTTAACTGTTGGGACCAAAACTCCCAAAATCAATCCCAACCTTTCTTTTGTGGTTATAAACCTTGACTAAATTTCATAGATTTCTATTTACTTATACTAAAGTTATTGTGCGAAAAAACCAAGAAAAATTCGTAAGGGTTCCACGGAACCCAATGTCTCGCCTACTTTTGCTGTTAATTGCAGACTCAACAAAAATGAGGAAAAACATCAATAAAAATTTCCCTCTCGATACTGTCGTTTGATTGAAAGAAGCTTCCAAGTTTGGTAAAAAATCCAGGATAGTTTATGAATCTAATAAAATTGAGAAAGGAAATGGTGAATATGTCAAAGCGACAACCACCCGACCATATAGCAAACAACAGCCGAAGGCAACCAATGGGTCTTCAATGTAGCGAGAATTCCCGCACCCGTAGGTGTCCTTCAGCTGGCCCCTAAAATATGCATAATAGTACAGTGATAATGGACGTCATACTAAACTCCGAATTATACACAAGAAACTAAAATTCAAAATCATACAAGACTAACAAAGGCCAGAGGCTCCTGACTTGGGACAGGCGCAAAATTGCGGCGGGGTTAAACATGTTTATGAGATCTCAACCCTCCCCCTATACCTCTAGCCAATGTAGAAAAGTAAAAGAATAACAATACGCACATTAAAATTCAGTTCAAGAGAAGTCCGAGTCTGATGTCAAAAGATGTAACAAAAGAAAATAAATAAAATGACAATAATACATAAATAACAACAGACTACTAGCAGTTAACTGACATGCCAGCTCCAGACCTCAATTAAACTGATTGAAAGATTATGTCTTCATCATATGAATATCAGGTACAATCCCTCCCGTTAGGGGTTTAGTATCATACTATCATAAAATATATGAGAAGAACATAACCCGTGTCATGCCAACAACTGTTTTTTAAATGTTTTATAAACTTTAACTGCAGACTGTATGCAATGTTAACTGGAAGAAAAACTAATAAAATTGAGAAAGGAAATGGTGAATATGTCAAAGCGACAACCACCCGACCATAGAGCAAACAACAGCCGAAGGCAACCAATGGGTCTTCAATGTAGCGAGGATTCCCGCACCCGTAGGTGTCCTTCAGCTGGCCCCTAAAATATGCATAATAGTACAGTGATAATGGACGTCATACTAAACTCCGAATTATACACAAGAAACTAAAATTTAAAATCATACAAGACTAACAAAGGCCAGAGGCTCCTGACTTGGGACAGGCGCAAAATTGCGGCGGGGTTAAACATGTTTATGAGATCTCAACCCTCCCCCTATACCTCTAGCCAATGTAGAAAAGTAAAAGAATAACAATACGCACATTAAAATTCAGTTCAAGAGAAGTCCGAGTCTGATGTCAAAAGATGTAACAAAAGAAAATAAATAAAATGACAATAATACATAAATAACAACAGACTACTAGCAGTTAACTGACAAGCCAGCTCCAGACCTCAATTAAACTGATTGAAAGATTATGTCTTCATCATATGAATATCAGGTACAATCCCTCCCGTTAGGGGTTTAGTATCATACTATCATAAAATATATGAGAAGAACATAACCCGTGTCATGCCAACAACTGTTTTTTTAGAAATAAATGTGTTTAGTTCCGATGCAAAGACCCTATCAGTGAATCAATGTTAAAGCCAAAATATGCAATCTTTAATGACCTGACAACAGTATCGTAACTATATCCCCTTTTAATAAGTCTATTTAAAGGTTTTGTTAGTTTCTGAGGAGAATACTGACATTTTTGTGCTTTATAAAGAATATTTCCATAAAATTTTGGATGTGAAATACCTGAACGTATAAGATGTCTGCATGTTGAGTTATATTTACGAATTATTTCCTTATACCGGTGATAAAATTTAGTAAATGTTTTGACCAGTTTGTGATATCGAAAACCCTGGTGTAATAATTTTTCAGTAATACATAAATTTCTCTCGCTAAAATCTAATACATTGTTACATACACGAGCGAATCGTACAAGTTGAGATATATAAACACCATAAGATGGTGACAAGGGAACGTCACCATCTAAAAATGGATAATTAACAATAGGAAATGAAAAATCATCTCTTTTATCATAAATTTTTGTATTAAGGTGGATCCCTACAGATATAGCAAATTTTTTTTCACCATTGAATTTTTCTTAAAATTTGCATACATATACTATGCAATGGCCTCTATGAAAATTTGAGTTAAAAATAGTATGTCACCAGACTCGTTTCCATGGTAACGGTCACCAAAGTTGGTACATCACGTGTATGCATAAATACATACTTGATGTAGAAACTCTGGATTTTTTTCAAGCCTTTGAAAGTATTTTGAAGGGTTTGTTCTTCATTTATTACAAAATTATTATTTAAAATGTAAATAAAACACAAATAATGGCAGTTTTATTCATTTTCATTGATTTCGTCTCTAATTTCATCAACACTGCTCCACAAAAAAAAACACAGATTTTGTTAAAAATTTCTATTTTTCTTAAATTTCCAAAAAAATGGTCCAATGAATATTTTTTTAAATTTGACATAAGATGGTCATAACAATGAGCTTTAAAAAGAAATTAAAAAAAATATGGGTCACCAGACTATTTTTTGCACGAAAAATGTTTTTGTGACCCCTAACGAAACAGTGATCAACAGCAGTTTTTTGTATATCTTTCATCATCGGTGATCAAAGTGTGACATATGTTGTCATATCCTTTGTTAAACTAACACAGAATAATACAGTTTCACAAGGCAATCAAATGAGAACAATTTTTTGGTTTCTATGAACAACGGTTACCATGGCAACAGGACATGAAGTTGAAAAATTCAAGTTTTTGCATTGTTCTGATGTGCAAGATTAACAACCTAACAGACAATGGCAGATCAAATATCATGATTTCAGACCAACAACACATGGCTTCTATGTAAATGTAAACAAATATTATGATACATTGTAAGGCAGCTTATATTAGCATTACTGTGGTCTTAAATGAGCAAAATAAATTACTCAGAAGTTAGCGAAAATCACCAAATATATTTTTTTTGAAATTATCGATTCATAGGTAACAGTCATGCAAGTAAATGGATTAAAAAAGACTTTGTCACCTTTTCCACAATTAATGATTTAAGTTTGATGAAGCATAATGATAATACATTATATATTTCAGTTGTCATAGTAACATAACCAAAAAATGATGAAATTATAACTTTTTCAAAGGTTTTTCAACTTTCTTTATTTTGAATGCCTCAATAATCAAGCAAACATATAACTGTTATATTTACAAATGTGTAAATAGTTTACTCCTCTGATTCAGTCAAGTACTTATTGATAGTCATAGCATTATTAGAGTTCACTGTGTCACTGTGTGACTCTGTCAGTCAAAATTATCAATCCTTCCATATTGAATAGTACATGTTGCTCCCAGTCAGATATAGCATATTACTATTAGTGGCAATTCTTTTCTTTCAAAATCTTTGTTTTCTGGTTATCTGTTTGCCTCTCTAATTTCTTATTCATACTTTCCCAAATTTTCTACGTAAATTTTCCAGGGGAACATTCTGTTGCTGCATTTACCTGAAAGTTTAATTTATTTATTTGTAATGAAAAGGTGTAATATATACTAATAAACTACTAAATCTATATAATATTTCAGTGAGTGCAAAATTAATCCAATCATGCATTACAACATCAATTTAAAAAGATTATATTATACCTGACTAACAAAGGTACTCATTAAGAGTTTTATAATATGATATATGGCCAGGTTTTTGAAGTGATTGCAATAATTAGGTCAGCTGATGGGTATGCATTTTATATTGCTTTTGCATATGATGGCCATCCTTTTTAGTGGTTTTTGTTTTGTGAACAATGGCAATTTGGAATGCAAAAATTGACAATATAAATGATATAGGGAGCATAATAGGGTCCAATGCAAATAAATTCAAGGTATACATGTATATTTAATAGGTGTGACCTTTACCATATATGTGTAACTTAAATCAAAACAGTTGAACTGTTCTTTTTGGTAAAAATTTACATATATACAGCATGTGACCAAGTTTGAAATAAACATAAGTTATCTACATCACATAGTTATCTTCATTGTCAGAATTGTGGCACATAAGAACCAGTGGCAGTCTTGATAATATACTTTGTATTTAAATTATAAAATAAAGTACAAATCAATAGTGTAAAATGTGGATCACTGTGACCTTCTTTTACCTGGAAGCTGAGTTCCTTACTGAGACTCTGAGAGTGTATATATAAGTTTGCATGATCTGACACCTTTTAGTTGCTGAGATATACATTTGTTGTATATGAAATTGGATGTTTAATGTAACCAAAGTCAGTGGAGTGGAAAATGTAGGTCAGTGACATCTGTGTACAAGTTTACATGATCCTACATTTTATAGTTGAGTCTACTAAATATATTGTCCAAAAAGAAATGTTATAAATGCCTGCAAAACACCATTATCAGATTAAAAAACCTAAGTTTTTTTTTTCAAAGGTAACTACATGTAATTATCCTAAAATGTATGTATTTACCATTGACAGTCATCCTTCATTTTTCTACAAAACTGCTGCTAATAACCTGCTGTTAAATGATGACCATGAGACCTACAATTGATAACAAATATAACAAAAATTAAATAAGTAAATTAATATAATCAGATAATATAGGATTCATAAAAAGTGAGAGTTTTATATTACTTTTTATCAATGTTGGTTGTTCAATATCAAAATAGTGAAAATAATGATAAAAAAAGCCATATTCCATATAATAACAAGAGCATTGTTAAGTATGGCATCCTCTCACCATAGAAGACTGTTGCTTTCACATGGGTGTTTAGAATCTACAATGTCCACTTTCACCTTGACATTTGGGAATATCTTTTCTATTAATAAAGTTAAAGTCTAAATTCTTTAAATTTACCTGTATTACTTTCATAGTTTCAACCAGTACCAAACATTTGCAATTCTGCAACATAACTAGCTTCAACCTAATGAAAAAAAGTGATAACAAATATATATAAATAAAAGTGCATGCAGTGTTCAAATACTATAGCTAAAACATATTACATTTAAAATTAACTGGAAACTCAGGCTGTTAACAATGAAATTTGTAATAATAATATGTATAAAGGCTTTCAAATCCAAATAGGTTTCATTAAATTTGTTGAAATTATACATTAATATAGATTTCATTTAATAAATTATACATATGTAACTAATTCTAGTTCAATATTTTTGTTGAAACAAATTCTGTCATGTTCTATACATGAAAGTCTTCAAGTATATATAACAATGCTTTACCACAAAATTGATTTGAAATATTGACCCTAAACTTGAAATTATTACCAAGATCTGTTAATTCATTTTTATGACTGCTTAAGTGCAAATATGAATATAATTATGGTCCTCATTATATACTTTATATCTACTTAGGAAAATTTATGAATTATATGACTAAAGGTTTAATTACCTTCCAATTATTCATTAAATTAACCATGTTTAAAACTGTTTCTTCTTTTGAATTTATTTACAGGATTCTTTTGCAACTGCAAATATTTTCTTTCCAGTTTAATTCTCCTTTTTCTTTAAGTATGGCTGATGAATTCACAGACAGTACATTCAATCCATTAAGGAAATTGTTGAAATGTGTGGCACAAATTCCTGCATGTATCATTCCTGAAAAATATGATATGAAATGTCAGTCTGCACAAGTACATGTATTGGTTAATTAGATAAACTATAAACTATTTAGACTTGAGTTCATAATTTTATTTGGAATATACAATTGATTTTTTCAATTTATATTTATATAATATGATTGTGAATTCATGTTTACCTTTATTCTTATAGATCACAGACTCACATTTATTTCTAATAATGTGGAATGAGGGTGGGTGCCCCCCTTCTTAATTTTCTTTTTTGCCTTCATGCATTATCCTGCATTCTACACATCATTCTAAATGACTAAATTTGTAAGGTTTCCGACCACTTGGTCTCTGATCACATGCAAAAGATGACTTAATATGAAAATTCTGATTATAAAATAAAGAAAACTAATATTTTGAGTTGGTAAAACATTATTTTTGTGAATGAATCATTGTGACTGCAATTGTTTACTTTTTCAATTCTAATTTTATTTATGGTTATATAATTGCTACCAAATAAGTATTTACAAAATAATCCTCTCCTTTTGGATGCAAAACTAAAAAGCCCCTTATGTATAGATGTCTTTGTGTACATTGCAAAAATGATAAATAACTTCCAGGGGCAAAATTCCAGAAAAATTACTAAGTCCAGCTTCATAAAAAATTTGGGCAGCACTTCCCCTCAAAATAAAGCTTTTTACCCTCAAACCACATAAACCCCAGACCATAATAGAGGGGAATTAAAGAAAGAAAAAGAGAGGTGTGGGGCAGGTTCATTTATTCAAGACATGAAACCATACACCTTCTCCAACAAGTAAAATGTGTTAAAGTCTAAAGAGAATATATAATAAAGAGAAAATTGAACTCTCTTACCATGTGCAGCTTTTGAATTGATAACAAATCCACCAGTCCCATTTTCCCCCTCGTTTCTACACTGTCACACATGATATGCAGGTTACATGCACTGCAGCTACAACGATATGGTATGGACAAAATGCTCCACGGCCTCCACCTCCTGGTCCAAGCTTTGAAGGTCGTATTTCCGTTCACAGACAGTATCCGCAGGGGACAGTTTTGCATCTTAACAAACATATTCTGCGCTAGGTGATCATCAGAGCTAGCCGTCGACCTTCTTTCCAGGTTCCGTCAAACATAACATCACTGTCTGTGATCGGACGCCGAATTTCTCCAACTCTCAAAAACTTATATCATATGATATTATAAGTTGAGAATCATTTAAGACTGTGTGAACTTTCAGGCTGAAGCTATTCATATTCTTTATTTTTAAAGAACGCATGCATTTATCCTTTATGATAAACCTTCCTTTCTTTCTTCTGAGCGATGGCTGTAACTTGGAAGTTGTTTACACACGTTGACAACAGACGACATCGGAACTGTTACCGTGACCTAGATATACAGGCGATATATCCTAAATTTTTAAACGGGAACCAGTTTTACATCAGTAAAATGTTGTTATCTCCCTTAGTATCGGAAGTCACCTTAAGCTTCCCGTTTATGATATAGATATCAAGATCGAGGAAAGGGCAGTGGTCATTGTTATCATTAGCTTTATTTAAAGTAAGTTCTACAGGATAAATTTCTTTAGTATACATACTGAAGTCGTCATTATTTAGAGCCAATATATCATCCAAATATCTAAAAGTATTGTTAAATTTTTGTATCAAATGTTGTTTTGATGGGTCTTTGCTAATTTTAGTCATAAATTGTAACTCATAACAATACAAAAACAGGTCCGCAATAAGTGGTGCACAGTTAGTCCCCATTGGAATTCCAATAACTTGACGATATACGGAATCTCCAAAGCGAACAAAAATGTTATCAAGTAAAAATTCAAGTGCATAAATAGTATCAAAGCATGTCCAATTGACATAGTTCTTTTGTTTATTGCTACTAAAAAATGATCTAAAAGAGTTTGAACATATGTACTCGCATTCCGACTTTTTAAATGCCCAGTTAAGTCCATTTATAAGTAAAATACGGAAAAAGTGAATTTTTTTTTCACAAAATTTACTTCTGAATAATATCTTATGATCAGAAACAAGCTTATGTCTAAGTTTGGTAGAAATCCAGGATAGTTTAAGAACATTATAAAAATTTTAAAAACTTAAACCACAGAGTGAATGTTTTGTTTCTGGCCAAAAAAAGTAAGTCCATTTATAAGTAAAATACGGAAAAGTGGAAATTTATTTTTACAAAATTTTCTTCTTGATACTATCTTATGATCATAAACAAGCTTCTGTCCAAGTTTGGTACAAATCAAGGATAGTTTATGAAAGTTATTAAAATTTTAAAAACTTTAACCACAGAGTGAATGTAATGTTTCCTCGCAGAAAAACTAAGTCCATTTATAAGTAAAATACGGAAAAAATGGAATTTTATTTTTACAAAATTTACTTCTGGATACTTTCTTATGATCATAAACAAGCTTCTGTCCAAGTTTGGTAGAAATTCAGTATAGTTTAAGAAAGTTATTAAAATTTCAAAAACTTTAACCACAGAGTGAATATTTGTGGACGCCGCCGCCGCCGACGACGGAATGTAGGATCGCTTAGTCTCGCTTTTTCGACTAAAGTCGAAGGCTCGACAAAAATGCTTATTTGGGCCCTTTTTTTGGCCACTAATTCTAATCCCAACCTTCCCTTTGTGGTCTCAAACCTTGTGTTTAAATTCATAGATTTCTATTTTCTTATACTAAAGTGATTGTGCAAAAACCAAATGTCTTTGGACAATGATGACATGATACCAATATACCATCGAATTGAAAATTGTATATTGAGCAATGTTTCGTACTTGACTAGGGTATGTATGGTTTACTTTTTAAATTGTGACTTGGATGGAGAGTTGTCTCATTGGTACTCATACCACATATTATATCTATATATAATACCACTGGCAGTACTCAGAATACTGAGAAAGTTTTAACTATTTACTTGTTTTGCTTTCATGAATATCCCAGTGTTAAGTTTAGACATGTTAGAGCTTTATCAACATGATCAAATATCTAGTAATATATTTCAAATATGCTATTACTCATAAATCTGCATGCTTATTTCTGGTTGGTTGTTTTTATAAGTTAACATTCTCTTTTCATTTTTAATCCAAATTGAAAAAAAAATAAAGGGGAAACAACTGTGTTTAGAATTTTACCACTGGACCTGATTTCCTCGGCTATCATCTTTTGAGCTTCAGCACTAAAAGGATCTGCATTCATTAACTGTATTCTTTCCATTTCCTTTTCTTTCCTTTCTCTTGTCTGTCTTTGTAAAACATCTTTGAATTTTTCTGGAAATAGGTATACATATAAAAAATCACAAATGTATCATTATTTACATTTTTAATGCATGTAATGTATGTCATTCCTTAATGACCAACAAAATGTTCATTTTTACTTAACTGACAGATCTTAAGTATCTTTAAATCACTGATGTACAAAATGTAGTGACATTTATCCACAAATGTTGGAAGTAAGAGTTGTCTTTCTTTAATAATCACCTATTTAAGTACAGTAAAACCTGTATAAACAGGCCGGCTACGGGACTATGAAAAAGGGCCGGTTTGGACAGTGAGCCGGTTTATTCAGGTTTCCGTTTTTGACCGGAAGTTAATGACTTGTGACGTCCGACATTTTGCATGTAAAAGTTCTCTCTGATTGTAAATTATATCTGATAAATTAAAATACTTTCACTTCGTTTTTCATTGTTTGCATTTGCATCATAATTGCTCGCGTTGTTTGGATTGTAAGACCAGAGTTTTGATTTACTCCCATGATCAATAATTTGAAATGTTGGAATGGATGATTAAAAAGCCAGAATATTATCAAACGTAATTTCATCACTTTCGAAACGTTGTCATACAGTGTACAATATCCATTGATTGTTGTCATCCGGGTGTTTTTCATTATGAAGGTCATTTGTTTAGGGGTTCACAACAGGGAACCCAGGATTTCGAAATCACAATGTGAATTTCTAACTCCGCAATTTTAATTTGTTTATCCAAGTTAAAACGTAAGTTCAATCCGAGATATATTCGGTGTCTTTTCGTTTAATTGACAAGTTTATAATGTTTTGATAAATAATACAGCTCACTACTGTACGATTGTAGATTCACAGTTTGACACCTGACTAATTGATTATCAAATATGTTTTGATTGCATATCGATCATTGAAATTAATTAGACAAACCGGTTTTGACAGGTAATAATTAATGTAATTAAGAGTATTGGGACTTCATAATTAGACCGGAATTCGGAATACACGGGGTCCGGTTTACAAAGGGTATTTTAACAAAGACTTTGAATGGAAAAATATGGGACTTTCATTTTCGGCTGGAATGGACAGGAATCCGGTTTATTCAGGGTCTGGTTTAATCAGGTTTGACTGTAGTACAAAAAAATCACTAGACTAAGTGATTTAATTTTATAGTAGTTTTAAATTTACAATACTAATGATCCAGACTAAAGTTATCAGAACCAATTCCTGTGTTGATAGGATGACTGGTCATGTCAGGTGATGACCTTGAACTGAATCTGGGATAATTACATACAAATCACTTGTTAAGTACATGTACATGTATCATACCATTACCAGTAACCTCTTTTTTCTATAAAAACCACCCCACTTTTTTAAATAGTATTATTTTAATTACCCCGGTGCCCACTTGTTTACCAATTTAGGTCATGTGGATTGATTGAACGACGAAGAAACGCTAAAACTTTTTTCACCAAATGTATAAAAGATTATGTATGCCAATTTCGTCTAATCTAATATTACATTTTAACATTTTGTACTTCAGCATGATTTTATGTATTGTTTTAACCCTGATGACGGTGCCCTAGGCACCGAAACTTGATCAATAAATTTCTGCAGCAGTCCCTAAAGTGTTGTTGTTATAAGACTTTCTACATTTTATGTTTTTTATCATAACGACCCTGCATACCCTCGGGTATCCACTTTATGGACTCTACCGTACTACAGACTCACCAGGCGTTGGTTCACTTTCGTTTGTAATTAATATTACATTTGTTATAAAGTATTGCATGCAGAGGAGATATTCATAAAATGTATGACAACAATGAAAGCCAAGCTCTCATGATCATGGTCCAAGGAGATGCTAGATGAAGATATAAAAGAAAACTTCTGTGTCATTTGGACTCCTGTGAAGAGTTGTCTCATTGTCAGTCATAACACATTGATATAGGAAGATGTGGTATGAGTGCCAATAAGACAACTCTCCAACCAAGTAACAATTTTTTTTTAAAGTAAACCATTAAAGGTAAAGGTACAGCCTTTAACGTGGAGCCTTGAATTGGATCACACCGAACAGCAAGTTATAAAGGGCCCCAAAAATTACTAGTGTAAAACCATTCAAACAGGGAAATCAACGGTCTAATATGTCAATGTATGTATATACATGTATACATCTATATACATGTATACATCTTCTTATTTTTGTAATTATTACATTTTTTAAAGTTTCTTTTAATTACTCTACCACACATTTGTTACATTACTAAATAGGGTTAGCTATAGCCATGCAGGCATGGATAAGGTTAATTTTACTTATTATCTGCATGTAACTAACCCTTTTTAGTTGGGTTTGTTTTCATCAATTTTCCAGAATTCAAAATTATTTCAGATTCAAATAATTCCTCGTTTTAAAGATGTATACTGAAAATATGAAGTAAAATACCAAAGGTTCCATTTATTAAGGCCTCTGCCAACTCTGGATTTCTTTCCCGTAGAAGTGAAAGTTCATGTGGATTTTTCAACAGCAATTCTCTGATATAAGCAGGATCTTCAGGGTCTGGGGGCTGGTTTCTAGCTGCAGACTGTTGACTAGTCCCTGGTATTGGTACACTGCCGAAATCTATGTCAAAACCTGCAAAAATAGCAAATAAAAAGGTACTCAACACTTTTCTTACAAAATCAATACACAATTTAATAATATATAGCAAACATATATGTGCGAAAGTGAAAGATGGCCAACATGATTGGGTGAGCTTATTAAAAAAAAACATTAAATACAAATTTCTTTATATCTAATTAAAAAAAAATGTTTTCTTTTCACAAAATAGTCTTCTTGTCGCTTTTCGTCGCTAAATTAGTAAATAGTGAGACCCCCTGATTCTACTTTTTCAAAGAGAAAGTGTTTTTATTAGTCAGTACTTTCATATATATTAGTAAATGATTTTGAAAAAAAATCTTCATTTCATATCAATAATGAATACGATTTTGATTACCTCCTTGCCTAGGCATAGACTGTTGTAAACCTTGAGAACCTCTATTGTGCTGAAGCAGTAACATGTCCCCATGTTTTATCCCATAACTTGACAGGGAGCGTTTGTCATCTTGAATGGGTTTTCCGTTCCATGTTATGCCAATTTCCCTAGCGGGTATGCCTATTTCAAATTCACACAATGCTTTAAAATTCTCTAATTCTAAATCATCGCTCACATCTAGCGTGAAAATTTGATCTGACAGTGTTGTCACAGTTATTTGCATTTTTCGAAAATTGTGTTCATGGAACTTCCTGTTCCCTCATTGCACATGCGCAATTTTACGGTATTCAGAAAACTGTGATGTCGATCCCGCACCTGTTACCTTCTGTAAATCATCCGAAATTTGAAAAGATAAATCTTTTACTTAAAAAAAATTTCTTGGTATAATTGTCTCATAATCTTTTAAGGCTGGGAATTGATCCTTTTTTATAATAAAATTGAGAATGGAAATGGGGAATGTGTCATCGAGACAACAACCCGACAAGAGCAGAAAACAGAATACGAAAAGACTGATTATATTTGACCCAACCAAAACCTTTTAGAAGCCTGTGGTAAATATTTGTACGGACTTGAACGAAATAAAGTCTTTAAAGTCCTGCTAAAAATTAAAAATTAAATTTTTTTTTTTAACTGTTTACTTTATAGACATTTTAAACCTTACTAGATTAGGTAATTTTATTCAGCTTCAACTAACTTTTCTATAAGATATAGAATATGTTAACTGTGCCACTTGCTGGAGGATGAAAAACAGTTTCTCTATTTGAAAATTGTTTCGGTACTGTCTTACAATTTTACGTCTATAATCCTTGAACAAAAAAGAAAAAGACTTGCTGAACCCATCTTTCATGGAACCTGTTAAAATAGTTTGCTCCTTTATGAAACATTCATTAGAGGGCAGAAGTTTTATAACTTTTGTCCACGTCGGTTCAATTCAGTTTTATAATTATATTTTATGCATACATTTTCGATTTGTTTATATGTCACAAACTGATTATGTTATATGACCAAAGATAATTATTTTATTAAAAGACCCTGAAATTCTTCCAGGAGAGTTTTTTTTCTATGTTAGACCATGGTAGACTATTTTTCAATCCTTTTTTCTGCCCACGCAATACCAATAATTAATCAACAAATTTAGTTTTCTTTATATTTCCTTTCGTAGCCTAATTTTTTTTTAAATAGGTACAAATGTATCAAGCCAAGCTATTCGCTTCACATGTAGAGAAAAACACCATGCAGCTTCTGGTAACTAATCGGGTCTACTGAGCTAATGGGTATTGTCTGCTTCATGTAACACAGATGATCATTCAAAGAAATAACCATTCAAAGTCATTTACGAGGCTAGAGCTGAAGACTGACAAAGACAATGGGCTTCTGACTTACTAGAGACGCAAAATATATGACGGGGGTTAAACATGTTTTGTGAGATCTCAAATCCCCATTATACCTCTAGCTAATGTGGTATTAACAAGCACACTACAAAACGCAAAGACAAACTCAGTTTAAAAAAAAACATGCAGCTTTTGCTTGCCAAACCAGAACTCAAAGAAAAACAACATAGACGTACAAGCCAAAAGCTAATATTTTTGTACAAGGTTGGTTCGGGGCTTGTTCTTGCTATTGATCCAGAGGATTGTTAGAAATCAGTAAACATGAAAGAACATCACCATCACAGCTAAAATGTTTGATAAATTTCAATCATCAAACATTTTCGAAAAACAAGTGAGGAACTATAAAAAGTGTTTTGATATTTATTTTTTTGGACTATAGACAGCAGAAACCACATATAGAAGACAATGTTGTGCGCGCAACAAGCGTAATTAGTTTTTAATATGCCCTCTTAAATCGTCAATAGGTCGACGGCGCCTTCAACCCGTTGTATTAAAGACGATATTGGTTACAACGACGTTTAAATATATATGCAGATGAAAAATAACAGTTTTTGTTGTTGCTGAGAAATATTCCTTATAATACCAGCCCATTCAAAATATCATATTGTATATTTATTTGTAATTCTGGTACAATGAAGTATCTAGTATATTGTATAAAAGATGTTCAATAGACAATTCGTGTCTCTTATATAATATTGGTTTTCTCTTTAATTGACAAATGTGTGTTAGACAAACCATTTACACCATATAAGTGTTCAGTGTACGGTAAGACTGACGAAAAAAATGTATGGCCAAATATAAGTGTAAGGACAAATTCATATTTGTGATTTTACATTTTACTTTGCACATGTAGATATAAAATTATGAAAGCTTTTGACGAAAGAACCATAACATAATTCTGGTAATTATATTTGTAAAGATCGTGATGTTTTTAGTAATTCTTTATACGTGCAAACTATTTTGATTAAAAAATGTGACAAAATGGTAATGCGCATCATTTCAAACAAATACCACACCGCATCATCTTGATCGTATATAAAATCATTTACACGAAATTTTACACGGAAAAGACAACAGTTAGATTTAATGTAAAACCTTATTTTTGTCACGTTATAAATGTTTATAACAAAATATTTTGAAGAAATAGTAGGAAATGTTCAACCGAATTATTTAACACTATGTATAAAGTGAAAACAACAAGTTTCACAGTTTCATAAACTGCCGTCGGAAACAAGATCGTATAGGTGACATTTTTGGAGAAACATATATCAAGGTAAGTTTTATTACGTTAAGATAAATAAAAAACAACAACATATCATTGATTGATTTATTGATTGATTTTCTTATAATCTAAATAAAAAAATATATCTTAATATAATCTGTTTTTCCAAAGAATACACAAACGCTTTATAAAGCAAAATGCTAATTACTGCGAAACTTCTAGCTTTCATTACCAAGTCTTTATGCTTGGAGACCTACATCGGAAAAGAGTATACGAATAACACTAATGCCACTACAGCAGAAATAATAACATATTCCTTGACTAGTCTTCATGCTTGAGGACCTACATCGAAAAAGATTACGAATTACACAAGTGCTACTGCAACAGATAGAACATATTTCTTTGTATATAAACTTTGACTAGTCTTCTTGCACGGAGACCTGCATTGAAAAAGATTACGAATTACACTACTGAAGCAGATAGAACATATTCCTTTGTATATATGAACTTTGACTCGTCTTCTTGCACGGAGACCTGCATTGAAAAAGATTACGAATTACACTACTGAAGCAGATAGAACATATTCCTTTGTATATGAACTTTGAGTAGTCTTCTTGCACGGAGACCTGCATTGAAAAAGATTAAGAATTACACTACTGCAGCAGATGGACCAGATTGTCTTCAAAAATGAGCCCAACTTGTACCGTTTAACAAGCTTTAAAAGGCAACGACATGATAAATTTAATACAATTCAAATGAGAAACCTAACGGCCTGATTCACGAACAAAACCGTTGAATAATTTTTTTTTATGGCATACACAGCAACAAACAACGACCTCCGAATTAGAGGCTACTGCTTTGGGACACGGACATACATAATGTGGCGGGGATAAACACATGTGCTGACACCAGCCCTCCCCATAAAATAGGACATAGGACAGTTGGGTAACAGCACAACATAAGAACAAAAAAAAACATAATGTTTGTCTGTTTGTCTGTCGTATTGTGCCGCTTTGCGTCTTTTGCACATGTTTTGTATTTGATAGGCTGTTGCATCATTGGCTGGGGTTTAATATACAAAAAAAATCTTTAAACAAATTAAAAACTATTTTGAGATATTATTTTTTTCCCCGAGGCCACTGACTTTCATCAAAAAGAAAATAATACGTGTTTAGTTTTATAATTAATTAACTTACAGCTTTATCTGTGTTTGATTATCACTAAATTAAGTCACTGATTTATCACCCCCCCCCCCCCCCCCCGAATTTATACTAAATATATAATACATAAGGTAAGTTGATTTAATTTTATTTCCGGCCATTCATCCACATACAATATTGTTTACGTTTTATTTCCATTCAACCACCGTGATATACTATTGTTTATGTTTCATTTTAGTATGCATCAGCTTATTACTTTGTGGGTTCTCGTTGGAATGGTGGCGACACAAGTACTTCCCCCTCTAGGCGAAATTGGTAAGATATACGATTTATTTTACGATAGATATTAAGGCTCCATTGATTGTTTTAGTTCATGGGGACCGTTGTTCATGTGTGTTATTTCCCTGGGACAAACCTTTTTCCATCTTAAGTCAACAACAAAATATTATTTCCAAAACATAAGGAAAAATCTTTGTTTTACAAGGAAACATAATTTTCTATTTACTTTCCTTCTTTTAAAAGACCATAACCTCCTAGAAACTCGATCAGTGTTATATTCAATTGCAATAAATATGTAATGTACAATTATTTTTCCCCAAGTACACTTCCTTGCTTGATTTATTCCGTTAAAACGAAGTCGAGACCCTATTATTATTTTACATCAATAAAACGGAGATTTTTGTATCAACAGCATAAAAATCTATGGAGTAAAAATTAGAAATTTGATAACGTTTTTATCCGATTTTATGTGTTTTCTATACAAATGGGCACCTTTTTTGAAAGAATTCAATCAGTAATTTTTATTGGTGAAAAAAGAAATAAAGGCAATTTTTTTTCGATTTTCAGATACAGTTCAACGAGTCAAAGGTGTATGCTTAATCTTAAGACAATCTGTGATGTAGCCCATTTACTGTAACTTGACGCTATTTTATATTTTGTTCTGTACATGAAATATAAAACCAGATATAACACTAAAAGCTACTTTTCTCCCCGATACAAACGTATTGGAATTGGCTGTGTACATTTACCTTTGAACATAAATGTATTTTTTCTTCTTTTCAACAGAGCCATTAGAAGAACCATGCCAATGTATTCGGAGTTGCTGTCAACATCATTTACAACTCCGAAGGATTCCGGGTTTACCTTTCGATCCTCTTAGATTTAGCTATCAGTGTTGCGGGTGTATTGACTGTCCTCCTCAAGTTCCAAGGAATCCCGAAAGTGAATTTCCTGTTGTTACTATTTTAAACGGACAACTTATTGAACTTGATGGTAACTGATATTGTGCCATTAAATATTATCTTCTTTTTCGTTAGTTGTGCTATAGTTGACCCTTTAATCTTCTATATCAGGAGGTCATTCTGATCCAAAAGTGAGTTCTGGATTCCATCTTGCAATGAGAGCTGAAACACGATTTTTTATTTAAATAAGGCAGCAACCATTTGATTTTTAATTTAAGCATTACATATAGTGACAGCTGAGGTTGAAACCAACTGCTATTTTTACTCATAATCTAGTGGGCATGTTTTCGATTGATCGTATAGATAGGCGCTAAGAAATGCTTATCAAGCTCACATGACCCTTAATACCAGGCGCATCTAACAAGTAAAAAATACCAAAACTCACATGGACCTAAGGACCAGTTGATCTAACAAGTAAAACGTAACATGAGTAAATGCTTATCAGGCTCACATGATCTAACAAGAAAATAAATACCAATAGTTTATGGAAAATAAGAAGATAATTACCAATGAGACCACAATCCAACAGAGACTAAATGTCGCAATCAATTATATGAAATCTTACTGCCTTCTACTATGGGATGATGCAATAACATATAAGTAGCTTTTAAAAAAAAATACACAATGACAAAATGTAAAAACAATCAACCCTGGAAAGATTATACAAAATTTACAAAACAATTAACCAAAAACAAATATGTAAGACAGTGACGAACGTCAACCACTGAATTACAGTACTAAAATGAATACGTTTTAACTGAGAGTTTTTTTGTATGTCATATGCTATATGAATTTTATCTCATTCTTACAAATAAAGCGAGAGTGGGTATGCTTTAGTGAGGCCTGTTAACAGATTCTCAAGATCGTAACTGTCACAAAATAAATTGAAAAAGTTCTTTGACATGATATTGGTTTTAGAATAAATTAAGCCTTTAAAATTTAAAGGCAAAGAAACTTTTAAGAACTAGAACAATTAGAATTATAATTTTTAACAATTATTATAAATAAGTTACATACAAAATCATTTTGTATAACAATGAAGAAATTTGAGAAGACGTTAGCGGAAGATGTTTTTCTTCCTGCTTTCTTGTATATTTTCATTGGCCCAAAGAACACACACCTTAATGATCCTTAATGTTACACAATTGCAATTATAAAGGTCATGTTATATAATCTTACATTTTTTTCGTGAGAGTGAATTAATGAAATGTTACTTTTCATTTAATGCACTGAAGCATAAAGATATAAATATCTTTTTACAACCACTTTTGATCATAGAAATAAAATTACAAAATTGATACGAGGAAAACACGATATTAGTGTCTTTTTACCATGCTTACGTCCAACAGTTTATGCTTAAGCTTCCTAGGTTAGTGGTAAAAAATGATTTTATTTTGTGATTGGTTTAAAATGTAGGTTTTTGTTACATTTAGTGAAAATAAAATTAAAAAGCTAGATCTTGAGAAAATACTGCATTTCTAGTACCATTAGTACACTCCTGAAATACTCTTTTGAAAACATTTATAACTTTAATAGAACGCATCTGATGTTTAGAACCAGTAAAATATAAGATAATTTTTACGTAAAAATCTCATTCGCCATGATCATTGGAATGTGTTTTTTTTTTTATCTACCTGTGCTGCATAAAGAAATTATCAAAATCGTTGTAGAAGAAAAAGTCAAAAGTCATTAAAAAAAAGGTTTGGTTCCCATGCTTTTAATACATAATGATTGAATAATCATTTGAATACAGGTTTGTGCTATTTTACCTCACCTTCGTATTTTGTAAAACGTTATCTAATGATCTAGATAACCATGATAACATACCATGATAAAACTTGATATTTAAGGTCAACATATTTTGATGTGTCATAAAAAAAATCTATCGGATTAAAAATGTGGGGTTTCCCTTTAAATTTTATATTTTTATGTGTAATTACTGATTTTATCCAAGGTAACAATAATTATGTGCATTCAGCATGTTCAGGAGAAAGCTATATACAATTGAAGTCCACATCAGACCTGTAAAGAAATCATACAAAACCAAAATGTGACGCCATATTGGTGCATCGAAAGTCTTCATATTCGTAGTAAAGTCAATAAGATTGGAAAGCAAAACAAGAATATCTATTTGAATTACTTTCGCTTGATCCAATAGGAACTGAACTTATCTGGCGCGATTCCACAGATTCCAAAAAGTAAATACCGTGTCATATATATATGATAATAATTTCTAAAAATGCATGAACAGTCATGTTTCTATATTAATCTGCATCTGCCTAACTACAAACAAGCAAGTTTAACATTGCAAACATGTTAGATGTTAAGTTTTATTGTTTAGGATTATTCTAAATGTGAAAAAAAAACTGTTTATATTGAGTTAATAATCGATTTAAGTGGGATTCATTCTTAAGTTTATACTAGTAGTATGATTAGTCTGAGCAAAATACAATCATTATACTGAAATCACCTGACAGGATCATCGTAAAACATTCTATACTGCGATATTATGCCGAAACAACCTGTCACGACCAGCGTCATATGTATTAGTGATATAAAGTACGTAGATCAGCGTAAAATACCTCTAGATAAATATGAAACAACCTGTCTTGACCTTCAAATAGTCTAGGTACTACAAGTTGAAGCAGTATAATACATATCACACATAAACAACCTAACATGATCAACGTCAAACATCTATAGTGTAATCCAATTAATGCATAGAAAACCTGTCACGACTAGTCAAATAGTCTACGAACAGTTTAATACAACATATCATACTGCAACATCACGTCAACACCAGCGTCAAATATCCTTAGAGAAGTGTATTTCAAATCATTCTGAACCAGTATGTAAGCGGAATCCGAGTTAAATATCCACACTGCATTACAATACATAAACAGTTTAAAACGACTAATTAAACAAAAGTGCTTACAAAGAGTGGCTTATTGACTTTCCTGATCTTTAAACGTTCGGAGAGGATTACAAAGCTCGCTTTTTGACTCAAGATGGCAATGATTAATCAAAAAATGGTCAGACCCCATCAAAACAGCAAAAAACGTGTCTGCAAGCCAACGAGCACCGCACCGATGAATGTTAAAAATAATGATAGAAATAAATGCGTGAAACTTGCCAAGCATAAAAACATGAAGTACATATGTACATTACACGTTCATTGCAATTTTCAAGGCTGATAAACAAAAATATGACAGATCTCCTCAGAAGTAAGTAAGAACAGGAAAAGTGAAAACGTTTTTATATGGATTTGTTTGATAACGTGTCAAAGAGATGAGGACTATGCTGAACCTTTTGCTTACCTTACACCCTCCCAAATAAAATGTACCGCTTTTATGTGACCTCTTTTAATGTACCTGTTGTCATTTCTTTTTGAGTTCATGCCAGTCTTAATTGAGACAATCTATAAATTTGCAAACTACTCGAATTTGTGAGAAGAAATAACCTTTTGTCTGGTCATGACGGACTCCATTGTTGCATTTCTAAAAAATACATAGCTCAAACCACAGTGTCTATTGTTATTTCCACACAATAGTCAACGCAATACTGCATTCATTTTTTTTTACTAGAAGAATAGTTTACTTTTTTTTATGAATTACCTATACTTAATTTCTTCTAGCATCACTAATGAGTTTTGTCAGAAAAAACCTGCGTATGTTTTACACAACTATAAGCCTGGTATCTTTGATGATGTTTTATAGGAGAAAATGAGCATATGGTGTACAGAATCATATGTCTGGTATTTTATGAGTCGAAATCGGACATATGGCGTTTCGTGTTTGTCTGCCTTTTTATGAACAAGCTAACAATCCACAGTTCAACAGAAAACCTGTCAACCAACCTGATCTCATTTGTCTGATTCCGAGCGAACCATAGTCCTAAATGTCACGTGCTTTTCGGAGAAGCAGCAGATACCAATTTCAAAGTCTCTGGGTTGACCCATATGGAGTCAAGTCCGCACTGAAACGTTTCATATTAGAAATGTGCACTCGATTAGCGGTATTACAACCCAAGAAACGATAAAACGAAGAATTCAATTTTATAATTACATTGTTATGCTTCAGATATTGCCATTGAATAAAGAATTTTTTAAACCTTTTCGGGTTTTTTCTTTCGATACATAGGTTTAAAAAAGTTCGTACAGTCACGTTTGTTGTACCCTTTTATGTATCAAGTATGATATCGGAGTGCCTTAAACTTGCGATTGTTATCAATCAATATTTTTTTCTATTCTAATACAACATACGATGTTACTTTAAGTCAAAAAACGAATAATAAAAATCAAGACAACAATGTTAAGATAATAACTATTAGGATTGTTGTTATTGTTTGTGTTCAACGTGTTAAATAAAACGTTACAAAGGCTATTTTAGATGGATATACCATTCAAACTTTTTCAGTGAAAACAAGTCCAAAATAAGCTGAATCATCATTGAACCACATATTTTTATTGATTCATAATGTACTGCAAATTTTCGTTTTTTAAAAGTCGGACTTACACATTACAATAATCAAAATAATTGTTCATTTTCATGGGTAATTAAGATAATAAAGTTACCTAGTTTTGACACCCTAATGTATAATTTATTAAATAAACATTCATGTGTTACACCATTGTACACAGAAATCTTAAATTCTTTCCTGTGATAACCTATGTGACGATACAACACTTTATTAAAGTCATACTTCCTTCTTCCTTTATACCATGTATACCCTATTCAATAAGTCTGATGGATTCGTATTTGTGATATCATGACTTATTGAAATTTGAGAATATATTGTATCAGATATATTATTCTTTTATTTTTACACCTGTTAAAGTGAAAAAATTGTAAACTTCCTTATTGAATATATTTTTTAGACCAACATTGTGAAATGTAAAACATATATGTACCGACAGGATATAGGATAATAAGTGTTTATAATTGTATAACTAAATTATCGATAAAATATATATTCAAAAATCTAACTACAGTGTAGGATTAACAAACGTAAATACTAGGGTATTGATAGGATTTATGAGTTACCATGCTTTTAAAAATAAATAACTTGGTCTGCCAAGAATTTTAAATAAATAACTCTGCTTAATGCGGGGTTCACACATTGCCGATTATTCCTCCCGTTTGAGATCAGACAGCGATACGACACGAAAAGTGAAAAAGTCGGATTAGTATCCTCAATTATCTGGAATGTCCTATCATTGTCTGAACGCAGTCGTTTTAGTTCGTAACAGATTCCTACTGGTCGGGAAGGGTCCGAATAGTTCTGTAAAGCACCCCGACAGCTAGGTGCGTCCCGTAACATTCGGGGAAACTCAGCCGATTTTGTCTATTAGGATTACAATCGTGCCTATGTCGTGACAGATTCTGCAGTATCGGATCGAATTCCTAACAATGTTCTGTGTACTCGGGACCGTGTCCTGTGGAACCTGTGAAACGGGAATGATCTGGAGAAATTTTTCATTGCTGTTTTCCTGCCGAATGAGTCCAGATTGCATTCAGATCTTGTCGATTGCGAACCGTTTTTGCTGAAACCGTTCCGAAACAGTCCCGTTATAAATTCTAAATTCGTCAATGATACCCACGTCAGAGTCCCGACAATTAAAGAATACAATACGACTGAGACCAGACAAAGCCGTTTGCAATGCGATAGAGCGGACCGTGATAGGATTACGTTCCGACAGTACCTGATCATCCCGAGTATGCCGACAGTTTTCGAACGGATAACTTCCGTCAGCGTCGGTTCACTGTCTTGTCACTATCTGATCTCTGTCGGATTACATTCGGTAGAATCGGGACGTAGTCGTGACAGACTCGGTCGAATTTTACCTGGCGAAAGATACAAATCGGATTAGAAGCGGATTTAGAACGGGATTATCGGAATAAATTCGCTTTGAAACGGTTGAATATCGACGCTTCCTGAACAATATCTGATTGCTGTCGTGATCAAAATATTTTGTTTACAAATTTTAATTAAAGTTTGAATTTCCATCCACGATTCATAGGATCTTGATCAGACTTTTAATAAATTTTAATCGGGAATGGTCCTGTCAAGAATGGCAGTAAAAATCGTGAATGTGTGACCCCAGCTTAAGACAAGTAAATCATTTATCCGGAAAACAATCCTGGTAATCCGGACATCCCAGAATAACTAATGCTTATCCACTTACTAGTTTTATATTGATACACTATACAAATTTAGGAAAGAACAATCATTGCTGTTTGTAAATGATTTATTCAAGTTTTGATCCCATCGCAAGTATTATAAGAGAACTTTCCATTCTAAATTAAACACGCATCAGGGTAATGGATACTTTTGATATATTTTTCAATTAGATAAAATCTTACAGAGTTTGGCTATTAACTGTGGTTCGTAATACATGTGCATATACAGTAACGAAGCTATTTAATTGGGCACAGTTGTAGCTTATAGGAATACTTACAAACCTGTTGATAAATGTTGTTACAGAAACGAACATAGATGTTGCCGAGAAGAACATTTACAGCTCTTACAATCAGATCACAGATCTAGTAAGTATATTTAGCATATATTTACCAAGAGAAAACCTAGAATAATCGTTCTGTAGCACTATTATGTGGAACTTTCGAACTAAAGGAGGTAAATAAAAGAAGATTTATTTTCATTAAAAATCCAAAATCTGGATTGTGTTTATAAGCTCTACGGGCTAAGTGAGCTTTTCTCATCACTTTGCGTCCTGTGTCGGCGTCGGTCGTCCGTCGTCCGTCGTCCGTCGTCTGTCGTCGTTAACTTTTACAAAAATGTTTTCCTCTGAACTTACTGGGCCAAATTTCAACAAACTTGGCCGCAATAAGCATTAGGGTATCTAGTTTTAAATGCGTCTTCCTGCCAACATACAGATGACTAAAAATAGAACATAGGGAAAAATGCAGTTTTTGACTTATATCTCTGAAACTTAAGCACAAGTGTAACGGATGCATTATTTCATGCATCAATTGTAAATAAAAATATCCGGTAAACGACATAGGCACCTATGAGCTTCTAGTTAGTGTAAATGAAAGAAAATCCCATTAGGATCTATTGTTGATTGTTTTGTTTACAGTAGTTTGTTTCATTATTGTTTGTTTATCGTAATGACGTCTTTTGAAAGAAAATAAAATTTACAAATTTTGAATAAAATTATAAATAAATCATGTAACATGAAAATTACGTAGATATTGAAGTCAATGAAAATGATTTAAAACAATTAATCGACAGACGGGTAATACTCGGAAAACTATATAAAACTACCCTTTATAAGTAGATATATCATAATGCAATATAAGATGACCTATCGATAGCATTCTTAAGACATAATGTATGTGTCATATAATAACACATATTTATCGAGTTATAGTTATTAGTATAACTGCTTTCCTGAATGACATTGTATGAATACATTTTGTTAAAAGATTTCAAATCTTAACATACAAGCAATCTAGGTCATCTTTACTACCTGTTATTTTGGTGAACAGGTAGATACCCTCTAAGGAATATCCCATATTTTTACAGATTATATTCAAAATTTAAATCATCATATTAACAATGTAAGCGGACGCTTAAGAAATGTGTGTACTTGTAAAAGTCTTTTAACTGTGTTAAAGTTTTAATAACTACAAAAAATGACAGCTGAAGGGAATACTTGTTATAAAATGCTTCTTCATAACAACATGTAAGTATAAAGTTTTTATAAATAATCCACAGTTAGAACATTTAATATATTTGAAATATATATATATATAGAACAAATACTAAAATAGATTTTTCTCTGGATGGTCGAAATTTGAATTATACGACGTTCGACACTCTTGACATCGTTTTCCTGTTCCATAACGGTTTTTTGCTTATCAGGTCAGGGGATCCCAAATTTACTTTACTTTTAAATATTTATCTTTACTTATTTTGTGTAAAGGAGAACGAATAATACTCCAACGTATTTATTATACTTATAGGTAATTGAAAACTTATGTACATGTGTTATTGCGATACTTTATAAAAACTATAAATATAAACATAATAAAGTGGCTTGTGTGTTTGATTTTATTTTATCACATACAGTTCGATATATTTCATTTCCTTAACATGCTTAAGTTATTACAGTTTCGCACATATTTACACCTACAATTGAGCTTTCCAACGTTCATATTTTCGTAATAATGGTAAGTCGAGATAACCGCGTCTATCCTGTCTATCCGAGCAATTCAATTATGTATTTAACTTTTCCCCATCACAAAATGCTGCAGTTCAGATGACATATGTATCATTATACAGTTTATTGTACAATTTATTTCGATAACAGGAAATTGGATAAGCATGTTAACGTTATGAATTGCACTTTCAATTATATAATATAATAATAATAAATAATTGACAAGACTTCTAAAAGGAAGGATGTCAATTTGAAAATATAGATTATCGGAACGGATTATTTTATATTGTATATTTTCTGATGGTAATTTACTTCCTTACTAATAGGGTGGAGCCTCGGAAACAATGGATGATCTATTTAAATTGTTGAGGTACAGTGATCATAATTTCTGAATGTTACTGATATAATCTCCCACCTGTCCTATATCTCATTGCCATACGTCTAGAAGTCATTGAAATTTTTATATTACAAATTCAAAGTTTTATCAATACCTATTTACTGTGCTTGCAAACAAACATCTTGTTAATTGGTACTTTGTATATTGTTGGAAAGCCAGTTATTTCCTCATTCGTTAATAGGAATCTTATAAACATGACACATTGATAATTGGTTTACAATTATTCAAATGTATTCACACGGCCACTCACTATTCATTGATATTCTCTTTGTTTAAATTACATACTTAAAGTTGAAGGGTTTGAGAGTAAGTTTTGGTAAAATTCGATCTGTTTTATTTCCGTATGTAGTTAACTTCCAGTTTCCTGTTTGAAAACTTTAAGTTAAATCTTATGCGACTTTCATACAAGAGAGAGGTTTACTTATTTACTTACTTACTTACTTAGGTCCTTGGCTCATCCGGGGAGCATAGGCCATTGACGAACTCCCTCCATTTTACTCGATTACATCTTTTCTAAAGTGTTCCAGTTTTGAACTTGCTGCTTTATTTCAGATTCTGTGTCCCTGCTCCAGGTGTTTCTTGGTCGTTCTCTGTTTCTTTTTGCGTTTCCTCACATAAGACTCATCAGTGACGATCAGATCAAAGTAGTTATAAAGCCAAACAAGTAAAAAATTGAAAAGCATTGAGGACCTAAAATTCCAAAAACGTTGAGTCAAACACGGCTAAGGTAATCTATGCCTGCGATAAGAAAATCCTTAGTTTTACGAAAAATTCATAGTTTTATAAAAAGGAAATTTATAAAAATGACCATATAATTGTTATTCATGCCAACACAGAAATGCTGACTACAGGGCTGGTAATGCATTCAGGACGAAACGTCCTCCAGCAGTGCATCGACCCAATGGTGTGAATAGGTACCAGCATTTGAATTTTATACGCCAGACCGCGTTTCGTCTGTATAAGATAAGACCACTGACAATAACACAAATATCAAATAAACTAAAATATTTACATCTTGATTCCTTTTTTTATACTGTTGAGTGAACTTAAATGAGGAACAAAACATACAGTATTTTAAGTGCAGAAAAATTAACAAAATTTATAAACGTTAAAAAAAAAGAAGCAAAAAACTATATTTAAAAAAGAAAAGAAAAAGCAAAACCACAAGTGCAACCACAAAGATACCAAACGATAAATATATACCATATCATAGACTTTTCGCTCTAACACATAGCAAGCCTAAAGAAAATTCAAATACTCATGTAAAAATCATGTAACACTTATATCTAATAGTGTATTTTGCAATGTATGTAGGTCGTGAACTTTAAAAGGAAGGCAACACGTGGGCGTTTCGCGGACAAAGAAGGGTAATTGTGTTTTGTAAACTATTTAATTTAAGACCAACAAAGTTTATTTATTAACAATTAACAATGTTCTTAAAATCTTTAATCGTTTTAGGAAGTTTTAAAAAAGAATTTAAATTAACAAAAATATTCGTTTATCTAAAACTAACAACAAATTTGCAAATTCAGAAGAAATAATGCAGAAACCACTCCTACTTCAATAGTAATGTCAAGAAGGCAACATAGCATATCTCAAACATTCACTAGGTGCGTTCAGTGTTTTTTTTTAAATAGGGCTTTGTGTTAGATATACATGTTTTAAGGCATAACATATCTATTGTTTCCTGTTTGAAGTCATTACTAGTGTACTTAACGGTTTATATTTACTAGTATTCTTTCGATTTCTGTTATGTTCAGGGTTGGGCGCCGCATAAATGTTTATCCCCGCCACACCTTGTATGTGCAAACCTCAGGAGACTTTAATTAAGTGGTTGTAGTTTGTTACTGTATGCATCTTTTGTTTGTACAATTGTTTTGACTGTCGAACAACCGGGAAATGTGTTTTAGCTTAGTAGTTCTTAAAACAAACCTGCTCGTTAAATCGTTTCTTATTCATTCAGATGATAGTCAAACAGATATGTTACCAAAAGCAGACTCGGCGAAGGTTTTCTATTTTCATTCTGAAAGATATTTAACAATTGCCCCAAAAATATGAATTCGGATTGCAATCATTTCTCAGATTAGCACAATTATATAAGAGCTACATTATTTAAGGGCATTAAGTACAATTGGAATTTTGTTAATCTACTTATTTCCGCTTGAGAAAAATATAATGTGAAATTTAATTACCACTGAAACTAAATATGGAACTTTTTAAATACAAAACAATAAAATTTCTTGAAAAAAATGATGGACTTTCTATGAACAAAAACAATAAGATTATAGAAGAAACTTTTCATAATTGAAAATACCATCTTTGATCAAATACATTTAGGTCCGTATAAGCCATAAACTAACCGTAAGATATACCAAAAAAGACCCCTAACGTTTCATCAGGAATATCATCTTCAATGTGGAAGAAAACAAATAAACAAAACTGGTAAGTAGATAAGAGAACGACAGATAATGTAAAAAAAAAATGAAGGCAAAACCATACAAATGGAAAGGTAAAACAATATGTTGCCCTTCGTATTTACTCTTTATTAATACGTTAATGCAATGTCTGGTCAAACTTAAACGTGAAGTCCCTACGCAAATGATTAAATCAAATTTTCAAACACATCCAACAAATTGATAATAACTAGAAACTTTTTTTCGCAGAAGATCATTCACTCTAGATATAAGGACAAACTGCAAAGTGTCCTTTTTAAAAGTGCTACCATATCCGTACTTTTCGTTCACCACTTTAAACACTTTAACAATACACTAATTAAACACAATTGCTACCGTTTCTTTATCACGATCTATCATGTATTTGTATATTTTGTAGATTATTGTATCTAGAGGTTCAATAACGCAAAATAAAATGCAAATCATGAGGACCTTGCGCTTTCTGGTAATCGCTTTACTGTTGGTGAGTAGTTTTAAATGATACGAATACTTTTTACATTAACCGTTACCGATGGAGCATCACAACCTGCTTGTTACGTTGCTTCTATTTCAACATTAGTATTTTTATTCAAAACTATCCCTCATTTTCCATACTGCTTTTCATTATTTTGCATTTTTTTCTATCATTCCTTCTTTTTTTAAACTGTTCTCTTCTTTATTTAGCTAAAACTAGTAATACATTCTATAAACTGTCTTTTTTTCATGCATGATCATTATACTATTAATTGTACTTATTTATTTTGTATTATGGAGAAAATTTTATAAGTATTATTTACTTATATTTCATTATGGTTAATCTAGCTAATATGATATCCTAAGATATGAAAGGGATATAATAACGTTACTGTTGTCGCATTTTCCCGCCTATCCCAAGCCAGGAGTTTCCGGCCTATATAAGTCTTGTAGGATTTTTAATTTTAGTTCATGTATATTTTTTGGAGTTTAGTATGACGTTCATTATCACTGCACTAGTATACATTTTAATTTAGGGACCAACTGAATCTGAATAATGGCAATAGTAGCATACGGCTGTTCAAAGTCATGAATAAATTGAGAGAAAACTAATCCGGGCTACAAAATAAAACCAAGGTTAACACATCAAAGGAGAGGAAAACAACTGAACAAAAGAACCATTGAATTTCGCAGTGCAACAAAAACAAACGCCAAATGCAACATACTTATTAACGAGCAATTTGCTAACAACTGCCATAATCCTGACTTTGTACAGATCATAATGAAAAAAAAAGGTGGATTGAACCTGAATTTATGGCTAGCCAACCCTCGCGCTTAATGGCAATGTTAAAAATACTACTAAAATGACAACATTACATTTCAGGAAAAAGTAAAATCACAAAAATACTGAACTTAGAGGAAAGTCAATTCGGAAAGTCCATAATCACATGACATAATCAAATAACAAAACGCATCAAAAACGAATGGACAAGAACTGTCATATACCTGACTTGGTACAGGCATTTTCAAATGTAGAAAATGGTGGATTAATCCTGGTTTTATAGCGCTAACATAAATCACAAATAAATGCAAGAAAACTCACGATAATTGATCCTCATGATACGGGATTCTTTTGCTGTGTTAAGGGCCCATTGGTTATCTTCTATTGTTTTCTGCTCTTTGGTCGGGTTGTTGTCTTTTTGACACATTCCCCATTTCCATTCCATTTTTTAACAAACTTACGGATATCATATCTTTAAAATTAGGAGAGAAATGCGCTCTCAAATGTAGGAAAAACTTAAGAAGCGAAATTTTGAAATATACAGTGTACGTATTTCTGTAATACTTTGCATCAGGAACGCTCAATATGTTATGCTCAAAAGGTAAATACAGTCTGAGAGCATAACCATTACATGATCTTTAAAAGTTTAAGAAAATTGCATCCTCCTAGTATCAGCACTAACGACTTATCACATGCAGGCATTATATCAAATATGGGGACAACTTTTATTCAACTAATGGACAATATGTTATATACTTATCATGCTTATAAGGAAATCTTAACAGAAACGCCAATGAATATATATGAAAATATTTTAACTTTGTAGATTGGATTTTGTGAGACTACTAAACAATATATCGTACGAAAAATTGAAAATGCAACTAGGCGCTGTATACCTATATCTTACTGTAAACCGGGTAAGTCAATGCGAGTAATGTTTATCAAGTATGTTCTCTGCTCATGCTTTTCCACCTTTGCCAGCAATTCGAAATCCTTTTGTTTTATACATATAGTGACATTTGAAAATGTCACCTGCTAACTCTTACTTTTATTTTCATGATTTCATTACATATAGTTTAAAAAGCAATATTTGAAAATACTAAAAACATCCTTGTCATTTTTTCATATTTCTTAAAAAGAAAAGGGTGACAATGTTTAATGGATGAAAAGTCTAGGGAGAATCATTTCCCGCCAAATTTTCAATGGCTTATATCTCCAAAACAAGCACACAGACCTTTTTTCTGCTTACTAGCTCCTTAACTTATATACTATAAATTTATAACAGTCTTTAAAAAGTTTGTTATTTTAAAACAAAAGAAGCAAACATCATTAAGAATGACGATGTTATACCTGTATAGAAGTAGATTTAAATCATCCATGTTATACCTGTATAGAAGTAGATTTAAATCATCCATGTTATACCTGTATAGAAGTAGATTTAAATCATCCATGTTATACCTGTATAGAAGTAGATTTAAATCATCCATGTTATACCTGTATAGAAGTAGATTTAAATCATCCATGTTATTTTAGTTTCTTGTGTATAATTCGGAGTTTAGTATGACGTCCATTATCACTGTACTATTATGCATATTTTAGGGGCCAGCTGAAGGACACCTACGGGTGCGGAAATTCTCGCTACATTGAAGACCCATTGGTTGCCTTCGGCTGTTGTTTGCTCTATGGTCGGGTGGTTGTCGCTTTGACATATTCACCATTTCCTTTCTCAATTTTATACCTGTATAGAAGTAGATTTAAATCATCCATGTTATACCTGTATAGAAGTAGATTTAAATCATCCATGTTATACCTGTATAGAAGTAGATTTAAATCATCCATGTTATACCTGTATAGAAGTAGATTTAAATCATCCATGTTATACCTGTATAGAAGTAGATTTAAATCATCCATGTTATACCTGTATAGAAGTAGATTTAAATGATGTTATACCTGTATAGAAGTAGATTTAAATGATGTTATACCTGTATAGAAGTAGATTTAAATCATCCATGTTATACCTGTATAGAAGTAGATTTAAATCATAAATATCGAAAATATACTTAGCCAATCAAGATATTACAGCAGTAAAGCAATAAGTATAATTTCTAAAGTGGAAATTATGATGCATTTTTTCCAAATGATCATGTGACGGTTAAAATTTATTCATTACAAAAATGGACATCAAATGTTCGATTAACACCTAAGAGTCATACATTTTAACCACGGTCTACATGCTTATTTTTTTAAACCTGAATTTCAACATTTTAAATAAATAATCACTATACTACCATTGTGCCAACAATGTCGATGTTTTACTTATAACATTGGTACATTTAAACTAACAAGTCACTATACTGCCTTTGTACGGTTAATGTCGGTATTTTACTTGTATCACTGGTACATTTTATCTCATAATATGTGATGATCAGTTTGAAAATTTGTTCATTAAAAAACAAAATTATCAACCATTACTGATTCTCCTAACTAAACATGTTAACCGCTGTACATTATGCATCAAGAGTATGTCAACCATAAATAATCCCAAATGATTGAGCAAACACAATATAAAAGATGTCTTCATGAAAATATGAACATAATGATTTGTAAATATGTTTTGTACAATAAACAGTTAGATTATTTGTTTGTATAATATAATTGACATTATCTATTTGTAGGACATGAAATTTTACCATGCAAAGTTGAATACACAAACGACATCTGTACATCATGTCCACCAGGACTTGTCCAACCTGATTATATACAGTCTACAGTTGATCAGACTATAACAACGTGTTTTGAGAATAGAAATGAGGATAATTGTGCTGCACATGGTATCTATCTAAACTATTTTATTTGATCTATTTCCACTCAACATATCCTATTTTAAAATTGATTCTGTTTTTCATTTTTTAAATCAGAGTTTTTGTATGTGTCCCACAACCCTTTTACAACTGAAACAATTTTTTTATAAACTAAAAACAAATTTGAGTCTGAAAAATTTAATAGTTAAACAATTTTGACGGTAACTAAACCTTATTATTTTGTTTGTTTGCCTTCTCAGATATCCCAGAAAGAAACTCCTTTTTTGTTTACACCTTACTAATTAAATGCTGTCATTTTTCCTGTATTTATTAAACATTTCAGATATTGAACCTAGCCGAGAATACGGAGCCAAAGCTTGTACTTTTGCCAAGTATTGTAAGTGTAATACAGACGAGTGTTACTATGGCGACCCATGTGCTTGTAGCAATTCACGTGAATGTGGCATAAATGAAAGTTTACATAAAAATGGAAGTGAGTAGTGATTGTCTTGATAAATCCTATTTTTTCACATTTGTCGTAGCACGGTTATCACTTATAAACATTTTTAAAAATACTATGAATTTAAAAAAAACCCATTTCGGTAAAGTTAGTTACACTTATTCATTTTGTAATTTTTGGATTGTTTTCTTAGATTCATTATACATGTATATGATGAACAGATTTTTCCGGCTTTTGTCCTCGTTGGCAATATAATTGAATAGAGAGGTTTAGTTAGCTATAAAACTATATTTATACACCAGAAAATGACTGTAACAAGTCAGGATTACAACAGTTGTTACACATTCATTTGATGAGATTGACATTTTTGTTTAACCATTTGCTTCGGGAAGTCCCGTTAAATGTTTTCCTCGGAGTTCAGTATTTTTGTTATTGTATTCAATTACCATAATCCAACAAATATTATTTTTAAATGGCAATGACAAATAGATATAATAAGCTAGGTCGAAGATACATTCAAATTTCATGCTCTCTTCTTGATTATTACAGCATGTGTCAAATGTTCACAAGGTACAATGAAGAACAAAACCGGTTGTGGCCCGTGTTATCCTATCCAGGTAACAGTTGAAAGGTACAAATCTCTTCCTTACAATATGTTTACTTTTTTATTTATTCATACTGTAATTTTAGCTATATGAATATCTATCGTTCTGAAATTTATTTGAAACTATTACAAAGGAATGGTTATGTGTATTGCAAAGCCTTTGGCAATACAAGTCTTTAAACACATTGAGAAAAAATTAGAAAATACTTTAAATCTAAAGAACAGTATTGTTAACACACAATATTCATTGTACATATTTTTGTCGAAGCCAATGAATCAATAAATCATTTCTCAGACCAACTATAAGCAGCTATTTATAATGCAATGTATTTATTTGGCTGTATGAGATGTTTACGCTGCTACAGGTACAACAAAGTTTGACCCCGTACTACAAGATGCATATTTTCAGCGAAAATGGCTAAGCTACATATGGGTCTATCCCAATTAAGACTTGGATATTCAATAATCAGTTGTTTGAAAAGAATGTTTGCAAAAATTTTCCGAAGACTTGCAACTTTTTTTTTTTTTAAATCTCCTCAACGTATCCTTATTTACTCTATATCAATTATTATTATTTAAGACGATATATCGGCTTTAGCATCTGATTTTTTTCTAAATCATTTCCCCCTCCATCAGTCCAAGATATACAACCCTTGGGATATGGATACTCTTTTCATAGGAAAGCATTGGTTACAAAGAATAAGACTGTCTGTCACTGATATTGAGTTTTAAAGATACACTCCGAAGTGTTGAACAATTGTCATTCCGCTAAACACTCATCAAAGATACCCAGATATGGACACGGATTTCGTTTAAATTAAAATTATTAGTGCTGTATGAAACGAATAAAGGCAAAAGTCGTATACTGCTGTTAACAATTCACAAATTGATTTAGAGAAAACAAATCAGGTGAAAGGCAAACAAAAAGGTGAAGAACATTAAAAGAACAAAATAATCAAAGATTTGTACCAAATCTGGCTAACGACATCGAAACCTAGCGGTAAAAACATCTTAAAGTTTTGAATGATTTAAACATTTCATGATAATCCATCTGGAAATGCCTGTACCCAGTCATGAATATGACAGTTTTTTCCCTATTTGTTTGATGTGTTTGAACGTTTTATTTTTCCATTTGATAAGGAACTTTCCTTTTTGAATTGTCTTCTGAGTTTGGTTCTATTTTACTTTTTATCGTATCACTGACCTTTCCAGGCAAGTCTATTAGCTATATATTGATTTTATTGGTGACTGCAATTTGCTCCTGTTTTGCATTGGTTGGATCACACATTTGAACCTTTTTACTGCAATTCGTAATTCGGTATCAGTTCACAGTTAACAAAATATTCAGAGCATTATGATAGATTATTGTAGCTTTTGTTTCCTATTTCTCTTTGCTCTTTACTACATAGGAAAATACCTGTACCAAGTCAGGGATATGTCAGTTGGTATATGAGTTGGGTATCTTTCGCCCCTCTTTTCATGTGTTTGAGCTTTTGATTTTTCTCATTTGATTAGGGATTTCGATTTCAATTTTCCTCAGAGTTGACTATTTTTGTGATTTAACTTTTTTCAATACACAGCCATTTGTGTGTTTTCTAATAAAAAGGTTCACAACTTCATCATGCATAAATTTTGTTAATCATGTCATAACAGCTGGTATATATTTTTCAGTATAAAGGCAACACGACGACCTTTAACGTCTATGAAAACTCAAAAGTACGTATGTTTTGTAAAAATCAATTTTACATTAACCTCTGCTAAATATTCAACTTCACCAAGTAAGTTTAGGTATATCGTCCCGAGGGTATCACAAGCCCAGTAGTCAGCACTTCGATGTAGTCATGGATATCAATTATATGGTAGTTTTTATAAATTTCCTGTTACAAAACTTTGAATGTTTCGAAAAACTAAGGATTTTCTTATCCCAGGAATATATTACCTTAGACGTATTTGGCACATTTTTTTAGAATTTTGGGTCCTCAATGCTCTCCAACTTTGTACTTATTTGGCTTTATAACAATATTGATATACGCGTCACTGGTGAGTCTTATGTAGACGAAACGCGCGTCTGTTGTACTAAATTATAATCCTGATACCTATTTACATAGATTTTGCCTTTTTATGTTCTGCAACTCTGAAACTGTTTCGATTCCTAAACATTACAGTTTAAACGTTCCTCATGAATATTAATTCACAAACGCGCTTTGAAGTTTTTATAGTTTATATTTCATTACTAAATTTAGTATAAAAAGGAAAAATGTATTATAAATGAGAATTAACAATATCTCTATTCTACTGAAAATGATTAAAAGAGAAATTTGTAACACAATTAGTTCTACTGATTTTTGGTAATATGAGACAAAACAATTATATATAAAAGGTCTTGGTTATATTAGTGTCCTTAAATGAATAATTCATTTCCTGTTTTATAGTGGTCAAGACGTTACAACTGGCAATAAGCTATCTATGTTGGCAGACCGACAATCAATCGTGACTTTGGTTCCAAGTAATGGTATAACGCAATCAAAAGGTAAAATATTCCCTAAATTTGACTTTAACCTGTAATTCAGTGGTTGTCGTTTGTTTAAGTGTTACATATTTGTTTTTCGTTCGTTTTTTTATACATATAAGGCCGTTAGTTTTCTCGTTTGAATTGTTTTACATTGTCATATCGTTGCCTTTTATACCTGACTATACGATATGGGCTTTGTTAATTTTTGAAGGCGGTATTGTTGACCTATAGTTGCTAAAGTCTGTGTCATTTTGGTCTCTTGTAAGCTATAAATACTGCAAAATGTCTAATGTGTTGTATATCCGCCTTTGGTAACCAAGTTCAAAAAGTTTTAAAAAGAATTGCTTTGTCAATCCTTTACTTTAGATTTGTGTACTTTTGAATAATTTTGTAAACTGTAAGTATATTTATAAAGCAGTAATTTCTATCAAATCGTACTATTTCATATATAATAAATTATTAAACGCAATATCAGCGACTACACGTGCGACCAGAAAACATAACACACGTGATTAATTTTGTGTTCATTCAGATATTTATCCTCTTGTATTTATCGCATTTTGATTGCCATGAGATATGAGATGTAAAGATTCTGTATTCATATTGTACAATATATGTTTAATAGTAGTTTATATCCCTCATATTTAAGTCAGATTATGCACATCATTTATCATTACACAGGCAGAACAACTCAAGGTAGAGAAGAGAAAACAGTGTCAACTATTACAGGATCTTCAAACAAATTGATTGCAGTGTAAGAATAAAAACTTGATGAAAATTTAAATCACAAAAAATCTGAACTCCGAGGAAAATTCAAAAAGGAAAGTCTATAATCAATTGGTAAAATCAAAAGCTCAAACGCATCAAATGAATGGATATTCATTACTTGGTACAGGCATTTTCAAATGTATATGCAGTGAATTGTGAAAGAAATAACATTAAAAATATGAGGTATTTTGTAGTTAAACAATTCATGTCCAATATATATCTCACACTTATATATTGAAAGAACTGAGAAATTGAACAAAAAATAGACAACACTATGTCCAGCGATAGATGGCTTACACACAAAACAAGAAATAACAGCAAATGTTGTAGTTAAACAATTTATGTTCAATATGAACCTCGGAATCACTATTAGTTTTTGGTGGGGTTCGTGTTGTTTATTCTTTAGTTTTCTATGTTGTGGTATGTATACTATTGTTTGTCTGCGTGTCCTTTTCATTTTTAGCCATGGCATTGTCAGTTTATTATCGATATACGAGTTTGACTGTCCCTCTGGTATCTTTCGTCCCTCTTTTATACATTGAAAGAATTTAAAACAAAAAACGGACAAAGGCAAATAATTATTCAACGATAAATGGCTTACAGACAAACTAGTCTGAAAACAGTACAAACAAAATCCTAATTATGTGTAACATTAATCCATTTGAATAAGTACGAGAGTCAGAACTTCCTGTTCTTAAAGTAAATTGTTTTCGTTATTTTCTTCATTGGAAATAAAAATCAGGTGAAAGTCACATTTGGTATTGTTTCTATCTCGAACTCTGATTACGGTATAATGACTGTTGCAATCTATGAAGTATGT
This sequence comes from Mytilus galloprovincialis, assembly GCF_965363235.1. Classification (NCBI taxonomy): domain Eukaryota; kingdom Metazoa; phylum Mollusca; class Bivalvia; order Mytilida; family Mytilidae; genus Mytilus; species Mytilus galloprovincialis. The sequence continues at coordinate 65,702,365 of NC_134850.1, read as the reverse complement.
ATTTTCGATCAATAATTTCAGTTATTCTCATAAACAGAATAGCGTTTTTTTTTAAGTCGGAATCATTTGTTCAATTGCGTCCTTTTACATGTTTTAAGAAGTACCTTCCTATAAAAAGTAATGGTTCGAAACGTAAGACCTAGAATATCATATCATCTTGGACATGTATATACTTATTGCATTTAATGTTGTAATATTGCTCCATATGGATGGATAGATTCGTATCAACCACGAATTGAATTCTCTGTCCAACAAAAACGTTTTGATTATGTCAGTTTCATAATAATTTTTTTATGCCTATACCTTCAACATATTATTATTTGTCCTTCATTAAAGATAGATATGAGAATCTAAATGAGCAATTTTTTATGGAACAAAATAAGGTTGTTAAAAGGTTTGTTTTTGGCAAATATTTTGTTGAAAATTTTCAAGGCACAAATATGTAAATATTATTGTATGATTTCTTTTGTGACACTATGGTCTGTTGAAGTATAATAGAAGTACGCTGAGTGTGTAAAAGGCTTCAGCAAAAACGAATTAACTAAACTGCTAACACAAAACTGGAGATCAATTTGGCCATTAAACAAACCAAAATGTTCTTTAGAATACACACTTTGTACTTCTAAAATATACAGACACTGATTCTGAAAACTATGCTGTACTATTTGTCTGTTGAATGCTTTGTCATGAACTTTTTTATACGCTAAATAAACAAGACAAGGATATTATATTCAAAAACACATACTGGTATATTTATACAAAGAGACGGTAAATCTTAATTTGAAAATTAATTCACCATGTTCACTCTTAAGATAATTTTATTAAAACAACATAACTTCTTGGAAACAATTTTTAACGGATAATAGTTAATTAATATTCGAAGATAAATTGCTCATTGTTTCTTTATTTGTAGAACTATAGTTTTGGCTTTTCTTGTTATTGTCGCCATAGTCCTTATCATAGTATTACGAAATCAAAGACGTAAAAAAGATCAAGGTAAAACTATATTGTACAATTTGTCATTTAGACAGGCAGTCATTTAATGTTTTATCAATATGAACTCACTCAACCCATTCTACGCAGTTAACCTAAACGAAAATAATATATAAAAAACCTCATAAAACAAAAGAAAACAACCTTAAATACCGAGCCAGGAAAATAATCTAACATTTCTAAAAAAAATTACATAGAAGTAAAATTTATATAGAACATGTAGAAGTAAAAGAAAAGAGAAAAAACGCAAAGCCACATTTGTCAATAATCTGTACATCAGAAGAAAAAAAATCAACACTTTAAAATCCATAATTGAACAATAGATGAACGCATTGACACGAAGAGTTTAATCAATTCAGGAGTAGGTTTCGCTAACATATTACATACACGAAAAGAAAATTGAAATTTTCGTCACGATTTTCAAATTTTGAAAAAATGATTAAATACATCAGCTAGAAGAAATAACAAAAAAAGCTGTAGCAATGAGATGCACATTAATCGTTAAACAATTAGATGTGCTACCTTGCTCATGGTGTATTGTTTTGTAACTGTTTATTGAGGACGTTTTAATTTTCAGAGATAAATATAGAACAAGGAAGACCTCTGGTTCCGCCTCAAAATGATATGATTGTCAATGACAATGTTGAAAACAGGAATCGGGAAGATAATGACATTGGTGGTAGTCTAAACAATGTTGAAGGTCAAAACAACAAAAATACCAATGATTCCGATTCTGCTAATAATAACAGTTCTCGACAGAATGCATTATCCAAGGACAAAAGATATCAAAATCAAGTGAAAGATAATGAGATTGCAGACGAGCTACCAAAAATTATTACACAAATATTGGATAAAACTAGTGAAATTTCATCTTCCTCTTTTGATTATTCATCTGGACATCACGTGACTCAAGACGCACAACTGAATGACAATACAAATATTTTCAATATACACCAGGCAGAAAATCTAGAAAGTCAAGAACATGTTGAATTAGCACAAGTTGAAACATTAGACGAAGGTAGTATACGACAACATTCATCAGATGGGTATTCACTGACAGAACACAGCTGCAATCCTGTAGCACAAGTATCAGATGAACGAGGTGATAACAGTGCAGGTTACTTATTTGTTCATAACAGAGTTATAGTTTCAGATATCTATTTAAAATACGTCATTGGGGATAACGATTATATTCATAAAAAAGAGATATGAGTCTCACCCATAACAATGATTTTAGTCAAAGGTGTTACCACCGATCTCGATAGATCGCAAAATATTTATCTGACAAAAACGAGATTATTTGGGGAGCATGTTTTTGGTCGTTTTTTGACGATTGTAACATCACGGTTTTGAACGAGAATCTTCCAATTGGTTATGTGATTCTCCTTGGTAATATAGAACGGTTGGAGTCATATTCTATACATTGTTTGTATCAAGTTTAGATTTGTGTTTACCTATGTGTAATAAGATAAAGCAGGGAACTGTGTCTTATGTTAGCCTGTTTGTCTATCAACACTTGGTTATACTTTAATTTTCGATTGTTTCGTCTTATATTAATAGATTACTATCAGTAGTTTATCACTACAAGCTTTTGAAATTTATTATTCCTTTCATTTTCAGACGAGCCAAGTAGTGGATACTATTCTGATAGTAAGTCCAGTAAACAATATGAAACGAAACCCACAACAACAATTTTATTCCAATTATTACTTTGTCCTCTGTAGTTTCAAATACAATATAAAAAATGGAAGTTGTGGTAAAATTGCACAGAGACAAATATACACAAGAGACAAAATGATTCAGATGTAAGAAACTTAAGGTCACAGTTCGACTTTCAACAATGAAAAACTGTAAAACTAACTTACTCCACTAAGAAAATAATGACTACGATAACGACCTCAAAATGCAAAAAAAAAAAAAAAATATATATATTTTAAATTATATATATTCAAATGTTAAAACAGTCATTATTGATTAATTCGAAAATTATTTATCGATGCAAGAATGGATAAACAGATTGCAAAACATTGATTGGTTTATTTGCTATTTGACAAAACTAATAGGAGTGTTTTGTTTCATTCAGATGTTCCAGATCGTTCGCCAATGTCAGATAATAAAGACCAAGTTTCTTTACAAAAATATGATGAATTGGTTTCGGGTAGGTATTATGAAATTGAATACGTCAAAATAGTTTAATTCATTTGTATGTTATATTTACATTTTCGAAAATATTTATTTACAAAGTAGGATACCAATAGTCCAACATTACCGTATACGGTAATGTTGGGTTATATTTACATTTTCGAAAATATTTATTTACAAAGTAGAATACCAATAGTCCAACATTACCGTATACAGTAATGTTGAACTATTGGTATCCTACTTTGTAAATAAATATTTTCGAAAATGTAAATATACGGTAATGTTGGACTATTGGTATCCTACTTTGTAAATAAATATTTTCGAAAATGTAAATATAACATACAAATGAATTAAACTATTTTGATAGTAAATAGTTTTAGACAATATAAAGAATGAGGAAATAACGAAATATTGGCATTTTGAAGGACAACACCCAAATCCAGATATCACAGGTATTGTTTTTGTTCCTCGAAGGTATCACAAGTGTAGTAGTCATCACAGTTGTTATGAAATATAATGCATTTGATGGACATGTTTTTGAAAACAGTCTGTTGATTCATTTTGAGCTATTAAATCCTTCTTGGTCTACCCCCATGCATTCTAAGCTTGTCTTATTTGGCACATATTCCCGAGTGCATATGATTAAGAATATTTTTTTTATTGTACTTTCTAAAGGTTAAGGTAGTTTTATTGAAAAAAGTTTTCTGTGATAGCTTGTTACAAGTAAAGATTATCATTTTTGTTTCGCCTCGGAGTTATGCCAACAATATAAAAGACTGCAATAATGGGCAACACTCTTGGTAGGTCTATGATAGTTGGTGAGCAGTTGTGTAGGATTTTACATGTGGCTTTTTCCGTTGAGATTTGTTGTCCATGCTGCGTCGCGTTAAGGTCATTCTAATGAAACGAATAATGTACGTAAATGGTATTTTTCATGAATTATTTTTTTATTTATATGGATGATGTTTTTCCCTGCACCTTCGAAATGGTTCGTTGACTTTGAACACTTTGCATAGTCTACATTGTTTTACATTTATTTTAACATTGGCATTTTACTATCAAAGTTATATGAAAGCGAGACATATCTCTGTGTAAATAGTTTATAACCTACAAGATAATTATAGATTCTTTAAACATACTATCAAACACATATTTATAGATAACAGAGACATTTGATAAATAAATTAAAGACATTATACTTACTTTTAAATAAGCATTATATGTTATGGTGTTTGTAATTGCAGTTTCTGATCGAAATACAGAGGGTACAGAGAGCATGACAAGCTGTCTAGAAATGGTAAATTTCAAATTAACAGGACAGACAACTCCATCTGATCATAGTGAATATATTGAACCTAAGCAGATTATCGTGAAAAATGATAGTGGAGTCTTTGACAGTGGCAACAGACAGAATTGAAACTTTATAATTAAAGTTCTGAAATCATATATAACTATGAGTGACATTAAAGTTGTATGCCAACACATGAACGTAAAGAAGCAAATTTTAAAACTTGTAACACAAATAAAATCTCTGAAGGTCATGAAATTACCTTGATTGATAGGCTATCAATGTCATTCGGTTAATCAAACTCCAAATTACAGAATCTTATTGTGATTGAATAACAGATCTACTATATCAAATTCTGTGATGCAAAATGGCGATAATAAACAGCACAGACTGCGATTCTGAGACATTTACAAGAAGACTTTTATAAAGGTAGTGAAGTGTATATTCACTGGAATACTAATTCAAGTGAGAGCACGTGCGTCAATAAAGGAATACGAGTTTTAAATAAAGACGACTAAGTATACCATGTGTATACGTGTAAACATGTTTATCACACTTATCTATAAAACCGTGGAAAATCTAGGACATTGAACGATCGATAGTATCTTCAATAAGAGAGTTTGTAGCTTTACTAATTTTTTACTAAGTAGGGCAATTGAAATTTACACAGTGCATGCATTATATAATGACTTTAATTATAGGCAGCTAATTAACCCTGTTATGTGTTCCTATTATATACATGTATGTAACTTTTATTTATATATCTTTGTTAAAAGCATTACAGATTGTACTTTTAATGCACGTTTCGTGTACAGTGTATTTTACAAAACGTTGTCCGAAACTGTAGATTTATAGTACATTCGAGTCTCTTAACATGCATATTACAATCTCACTACTCATACCAGCTAAACTTTTGAAACTGACTTATCAAACATATGTGTTATGCATATATATGCGATGGGTATAAGGGGACAAGGGAGGAGACAATAAGCGAGAAACAACAAATCTAGTCAAAGAAAGACAGCCATAAATATGACATACATAGATTATATATGAGTCATTTATTTCTAATAAATGGGAGACAACTCAAATTGTAAATTGTTTCACTGCCCATCGTACATTTTTGTCGTACAAGATGTTCACCATTCTTACGTAAGTTATAACGCATGTATCCAATTCATACATTAGGTATAAAATATTCATGAAATGTCCAATTCTTTATTCACGTACAATCTACACATACAAGAGATGTCTGATTTTTATTTCAAGTAAAACACATTTAAAAGATATTACATTCTTACGTTAGGTTTAACACATGCATGATATGTACCATTCTCAAATAACGTTTAAGACAGATAAGATATTTCCCCAGGTATAACCCATGTATCATATGCCCAATAATGACGTTATGAATTTGACATGCATGATATGTCTCATTCTTACTTTAACTATAACAAATGTATAATGTCAGTCCCTCATATGAAATAGTTTGTATGTAAGTTTCTGTAATAATTCATAAACATATCATTCTGAATATTGATTACGTATGACGTATGGTAAATCACATTATAATGACATTAACACTTTCTTTGTTGCATTTTGTATATTCCTGTTATATTATGAATTTAAAAAGACAATCACATTTCAACTTCATGACTGTTTGAATGGAACAATATCTTTTTTATTGAAATGATCAACCTTATTTGATTTTTTTCATTATAACGTTCTTTTTTTATTTTTTTGTATTAGTAAACTGTTTCTTTTTTTACCAGTATTATGAAATGTTAAATATTGTTTGTAAGAAAGTTGTTTTATAACGTTCTTATTTTATTTGATGTATAGGTAAACTGATGTTTTGTTTTTTTACCAGTATTATGACACCTTCATTTTCCTGGAATTTATCATTTTATAGTTGTTGTAATGGTGTAATTGCTCTTAAAAAATATCGACTTTCTCATATGCTGTCATAATTTTATGTTTTGACTTTCAAATGGCTACTAACAAATAATGCATTGTTGATTTTGTTAGTTAATTCTATGCAATAATGGTATTTTGTACATATACTATTTATGCTTAAATAAAGATACCAATACTTACTCAAAACTTATCAATTCTATCAGACATTGTCAATATAATACCTTCACAGGTGATTCATACCTATGTAGGTTATTAATCTTAACTATGTATAGCGCTATAAAACCAGGTTCAATCCACCATTTTCTACATTTGAAAATGCCTGTACAAAGTCAGGAATATGACAGTTGTTATCCATTCGTTTGATGTGTTTTATCCTTTGATTTTGACATTTGATTAGTTAATTTCTACCTTGAACATGGTACACAACTAAGTAGATTGAGCTTTGTCATCACAAAATTCTCTGCAGCTTTACAAATGATCAATGATAAATGACGACATGCTGACAGAGAAAAAATTGCACATCATTCAATATTGATTCTATGCTTATTGCATGTATTACTTTTCAGAAAAATAAAAGCACAATTTTGTTTTTTTTATAGATAAAAAGAAATGCAATACGTGATTCTATGATCTACTATACAAATTTAAACTGCAATTGACATGTATCTGTTTGGAAAACTCATTTTGCATTGAGTCATACGAAATTTTGCAATCACCACTCGCCGTCGTTGTCTTTCTAATTTAACCGTCATATGGTAGAACAACTTACATTTTTATCTCTTTTGGCTTTTCTGTTGTGTATTATATAAGAGGATAGATTTGATATATCTCTACAAGTTGGTCCTCTTATTAGAATAGAATGCAGAGGTCAAATTGTATTAGTATCTGACTTAAATTAAAAACATGAAGTCAAAGTCAGCCAAAATGACCAGAATTCCATATACCAATGTTGTTTTTTTTTGTTTTTTTTATATATATCATCGGATTTTTAGTAAACCATTCAAAGCAGTGTTAGCATTGACATGAGATTTACTCTCTATACATGTGTTTTTTAAATCTTTAAAGATAAAAAAAATGCGAAGCCGTTGATAGCCAAAATAGTCAGCAAATAAAGATGTTTATACGTTAGAGTTAAGATTTCTTTCTTGGAAACATACTTTTGTTCGATTGTTATTTGTTAACGAGGGAATTCACCTTACAGTTTGATACTCAAGAGGGACTCAAAAGAATGTGTGGGAGAAAAATGTAAATTACCATTTAACCCCTCCATTTAATGTTTTCCTTAAGTCTTGATTCCATGACATATTTTGACGTAAAGGTTTGGTTAAGGATACAATTTTTTAAATGTTTGTGATATAAGAATTGTAATTAAACTACCTCAAATATCCGTTAACTGTTTTATATTGAGTAGCTTGTGAACAATTATTCACTAGTGAAGTGATGATAGTAGCTTTGAAATTATAAAATGACGATTTCAGTGCAAACCCTGCTTTAAATAATTCACTTGTTATCCGCGGTCAGTACATTATTTGTTACTTATTATTGAGTAAACATATTGGCGCTACATGTACAAGTGTTTCTTTACAAGATGTCTTTGATAGAGAGTTGTAATTGAACCAGTGATTCAAATTGTAAAATTTAATGGTTATTAAAGATTCTTTCAGAGAAATTGTACGACAAAAAAGCTGTTCTTTTAAGTATATATATCCAAATTGGTTTTAACATTCCAACGCTTGCATTTTTTATTTAACAACTTCACCTTGTGAGCAGCAACCCTCTATCAAAGAAATAATGAAATGAAACTCAAGCCTAAATTTCGTTTTAATTGGGAAATATACTCCATTTGAATATTGCTTCGTAGAAATGGAAAGTTCACAATTAGGAAGCTGAAGTCTTCTCTTTCGTTGTAAAGTTTCATTCTCAACCGACGCATGCGATTTTAAATATACAACAGGATTTGTCATTGAAAAACCCGTAAACAAAGGCAGCAAAAGTGTATCGTTGTTCAAAAGTCATAAATCAATTGAGAGGAAACAAATCCGGGTTACAAATTCAAACCAGGGGAAATACATCAACTAAAAGAAAAAAATCCAAAGAAACAACATAAACACTGAAGTGCAACAAAAAGAAAAGCAAACATACATAAAAACAAAATATTGGTTAACAACTGCTATATTCAGGACTAAGTGCATGACATTTTAAGAAAACAATGGTTGGTTGAACCTGGTTTTATGGTAAGCCAAACCTCCCGCTTATACGGCATTGATAAAAAATGGAAACATTGCTTACAGAAATACAACAAAAACACATGCAAAAACACTCATCACAGATAAACGCATACTCACATAATGTAATAGATAACAAATGCGAACCGCAGAACAACAACGAATATGTTCCATTAACGACAGACAACACAGGACATCGCAAACAGTGACGCACTTATGTAACGAAGAAGCAATCTCGATACAATTACATACAATTTTTTTCACAATACCATTCCACATAATTCACATGACAATAACGGTGTTAAGAGGCCATTTTATGATTATTTTGACTTCAAAGGATAAAACTTAATACATTATACAATCGAAACTACAACAGAAAGATAAAAAATAAATACATGAATGTGGCATGTATAAATACCGAGACACGTCGTATAGTAATGCTAATTCACACTCTGTAAAACAGTCATATTCGGGAATAAGTTACGTTCGATATTTAGCAAACAGACGACATAGATGTTGAATCACAATCGAAAACGTGGTAAAAAGGGTCACAAGTAAGTTTAGAAACAGACTCATCGCATAGGTCAACCAATTTGCGAAGGTGTCCATAAAATTTACAGAGTTTCATTTTTAATCTTTCATCATCATAACTCTGTTGGAAATAAACTCATCTATATACCAGGATTGAAATTTTATATTGACGCCAGACGCGCGTCTACAAAAACATCATCAGTGACCCTCGAATAAAAATATGTTAAAAAAGCGATATAAAGCTGTTTCTGTGTAAGGAGCACACTCCTCTGTATGAAGACCGTATAAGGAGAACATAAACGAACATAAAGTTTCACTTGATATATGTAAACACCATACGACGGAGCAGAAGGTATGTTACTGCTGAGAAATCGGAAAGAGATAATTGGCCAGTTGAATTAATCTCGCTTGTCATATATTTTAGTGTAAAGTCGTCCATCTGTGTCAATATTGAGGAAAAGATCAAATTATGAAGCAACCCTTCTTGTATTAGTAGTATCCATTAAATTTAACCCCTGCGGTTACTAGTAAACACAATTATTTTAAGAAGAGCTTAAATAACTCTCATGTCGAGGAAACGGAAATACTTAATATATAAATGTGAGAGGGAAATTCCTCTTAACAGTATATAATCGCTATTAAACGTTATTTTAGAAAAACATAAATATATACAGAAAAACACACACACTTGTGTAACCTTGTTTTCGTCCAATATATTTCTTGTTGCAAGTTTTTGTGTAAAATCAATTGTTTTGACAGCAACAGATTTTTACAATACTAACTTTCGCATTTTCAAAAAAAAAAAAAAAAAATCGAAAATGAGGAAATGTATTATGGTTGCGATTAATCTTGCAAAATAACCCAACAAAAAAAAAACCACAAGATCATTGAATACGATTAATCGCATGCGATGATTTTATGTGTATTAGCCATACATGTAGGTGACCTTGACAGGTCTTGCAAACTTATAATTGTCTATTCAGTGTTCTAACACTTCATTATTGATTTGACCTTTAAACTGTTCCTTGGCGTCACTTGTGATACTTTTATGCACGATAACGAAATACATAGATGGGGTATGAGTGTTAATCCACATACGTGGCGTTAAAGGTTTCTTGAGTCGTTTATACTAAAAAAAAATCAAAATGCCACACAATGTACGAAGAAGAAGAGCATTGAGACCCTTTAACTTCATCATATACCTGCAGTATGGCGTTATAGCAAAGGTCAACGTCCAGAATATCAAGTATTTATGTGACTTATACCTCAGTATCAGAGTCATAAGATATCGAAAATCAAGGTATAATGTATGATTAAGGATTTATACTGCCACGCATCTTATTTCAAATATTTATATCAAGATACTTCTCATAAGAAAACCTGTTACACAGAGTGAATTTCGAAAGTGTAATCACTATTCAATTTTCATTTGCCAAAAAACATATTTAATAATGTTGTTCGAATTTACTGAAAATATGTTCAAACACGTAAGCTGATTCATATAAAAACACCCATGCCTTAGATATTCTCTAGATCAGCCTAACAATAAATTGTAGGATGATAATGGGTATTCTCATATGAAGTGTAACAATTGAGTATCGTGTTTGATCTTAAAATTACACAGGATGCGCGGTGGGCTTTAAATAGAAGTAAAGCGTAGGTGTTAATTGTGCATTACTAATTAATCAAACATTAACATCTAAAGGTTATCAAGTACCACAGTTGATATATTTAAAATGTGTAGAAACTTTTAAATATAACGTAGGCACACCAAATATACATATACATATATTATTAAGACCAAATATTCAAAATAGGAATACAGAGAAATGAGAGTGAGCAATATAAAGTTAATATTTATTGAGATGTTTGTACTCATTTCATCAGTTATTACTATGATTACGGTAACCTCGTTTCTACACATGTCACGCTGTATCTCAGAAACTATTTATGATTATTACACACAAGACGACGGGCGTATCATGCACTCATGGCGCAGCTGTTTATTTGGTTATTGTTTTATTTCTTTTAGGGGGATCGACAACTTAAGTTATCCTATTTTTTAATTTTTATTTAATTTATCCTCGAGCATCACGGAAAAAATTAAAATAACATTACCATTCTATTGGCAATGGTGTGTGAACGTTACAAACAAACATATAAGGTAAAAATGTCAAAGATAGAGGTAAAGTCTTTAACATTAATTGTCGAAATGCACATCTGGTTCAGTAAACATAATAATCTGGTTCAATACTTCTGTTCATGGCCCATAATTACCAGAGGGTTGAACAACATAGATGCCATTGAAAATACAATTTTACCAAGTGTAGTATACGCTGGTTGTTTTTCACCGTCCCGGTGTGTCTATTGCGCACACAGATTGGATGGAATATAACTGTCAGTAATAGTCAATTTTAATTAGTTGTTTATTATTCTTATATTGTTACAACACGTTTTAATTATTAGTTTGCTTTGGGTTTTTTTTCTGAAAACTAAATGAAATCAATCTTGTTACAGTATCAATAACGAAAAAAGTAAAATCACAAAAATACTGAACTCAAAGGAAAATCTAATCGGAAAGTCCATAATCACATGGCAAAATCAAATGACAAAACACATAAAAAACGAATGGACAAGAACTGTCATACACCTGACTTGGTTCAGGCATTTTTAAATGTAGCAAATGGTTGATTAAACCTGGTTTTATAGCGCTAAACGTCTCACTTGGATGACAGTCTCATACTAAAAGAAAAGATACTTTGACTAAATATTGAAGTTTTCAAATTAACGTGACATTTATTTATAGTTTTCTTTATTTTCGACTACCACTTGAAAGTACATTTTATTTCACCGAACCCTTGAACTAAATACGGACCTATTTAAATACACAACATCAAATTCCAATTATTATTGTTGGAGATCGTATAGATAAAACAACGACAATGTGTTATATAGGAATATTCTCAAAATTCCAATGAATCATTAGTCTGAGCAAAAACGTTCCCTAGCCCTTATTTAATTAATTTAAGTAATTTAAGCTTTTTCATCAATTGAAATAATTTTGTTTTGGTCATGCAATAAGAATAGTTTTTTTGGCAGAAAAGCCATACACTCTAATGTTGATGTCATACAAGGAAATATTATTTGGAACCCAAGTGATGTGTTAATGTATGTGTACATTTATCTACCACTTGAATACACTTTTAATACTACCGTTAAGTACGGTTAACTACTACTATTCCACCATCTTTGTTAATCAGTGTAGATTTTTGTATTATTTCTCTAACAATCATGAAAAACATGTGGACACTCCAGTTTTTAGTAATTAGTTTACTGTTGGTGAGTAGTTTCTAATTATATTTATCCTCTTTGTAAGCTGTGACAAATGGCACGAATTACATACCATGCTTTTTTTCATTATCAACATAATGTATATCTCAATAAAAGCCCATCAAAGTCTGCCGTAGTCGACTCTCTTAACCTATGTTGCTAATGTATATCAGTTGCTCGACAAACAGTGACAAATCTTACATTTATATTCAGCGTGTTTAGTTCGATCTTTGTTTTCTTGATATACCATGTTATGTTATGTTGTAAAACAGAATTAAATGTTACATACCTTTACAGGAAATAAACATCGGATATTCTATAATAACTTTCAACTCTTCAAATTGAAGAAGTACTTGAGAAATACAATTTTTAGATACGCGTTACAGCTATTTCTTAGATACTTTCATTGGATTCGCTCAACATAGATAAGAGATTTACATGATACATATACCATCCAGTACCGACCTGACAGAACAGCAAATTCAATAATCCAGTCGCGAGCAATCGTTAATAGTATTAACCAACTAAATAACTGTTGTTTGTATCTTAAGGCGTTTATTTCCAATGATAAAGCCAAAGGTGATAAAGGTATCGAATACTGCAATACATATATGTACGATTAATTTAATTGTAGGTTGACTTTTGTGAGAATTCTATAGAAGGCTATATTGCACGAGATATTGGCGGTGATGTAAGACACTGTATACCTATATCTAACTGTCCACCAGGTAAGTCAATGAATACGTCTATATTACACGAGATATTGGTGGTAAAATAAAACACTGTGTATTACCAATGTTATTTCAACTGATCGGGCGGAGCTTATTTTTTAATTTGCAGAAGGACAGTCAAATTGAAGATGTGTGTGATAAGGATGATTGCCGTTATAATTAATATTGAGTTCTAATCACTTATCAGTGTTGCTAAACGCATATACAAAAGAACTGAGTGTATGATTTGAGGCTAATATCTGGACACTTCATCAATGAGTTTCCCAAAACTACTGTCTATAGATGGACTTCTTAAACTTCGCCCAGTCAAGTGAAATAGATCCAGTAATACCTATATCTAACTGTCCAACTGGTAGGTCAATGGTAAAGCGCTGATCCCATTGATGAACATAGAGTTTAAAACTAATGCATAAGCATATTCACAATTTTGGTCTAAAAATAAGTTTCTGTAAAAATGACTTTCATCAATATCTTCTTGGTATTAACGAAAAACAAAAATATAGTTCTTAACGGGTTTTGTTCATTCTTAAAGGCCGTACAGTAACTTTTACTTCATTTTGTCTCTGGTGAAAATTAATCTCAGTGGCAGTCATACCATATCTTTTGTTTGATACTTGAATGCCGTAAGCTTCTCACACCAGTATATCACACTCCATACACTATATACCATATACAATTACACCATGCACTATACACCATACACTATCACATCATACATCATTATACCTTACACCTTCCCTGTCCTCCATACACCAACAATATTCCCCTTTTTCAATTTGAAGTGGCAAGGACAATATTTTATCATAAAATAGTGTCTTAGGACAGTATTTTATTTGAAATCTTGTCTGACGGACAATATTTCATGGGGGACACTATTCAATGTTACAATTTCGCTGTACACCAAGACTTATACACCATACATCAATCACCATACATCATTCGCTATTACACCAATCACCAAGATCCATACACAAAACACTATACACCATACACCATTACACCCTACAACATACATGATAAACCATACAACAAAACACCATAAATCATTACACCATTCACGATTACATCATACCCCTTTTCATCTTACATAATTACATCATACATCATACACTTATACACCATACATCAAACACCATTGCACCATGCATCATTACACCATACATCATAAACCAAACAACATACACAATACAACAAAATTCATATACCATTTCACCGTACATCATTTTACTATAAACCATTACACCATACACCATAAACCATAACACCATACACCATTCATCATTTCACCATACACCATTACACAATACATCATTACTTTACACCATTACATCATACATCATGCACCATTCACTAAGCACCATACAATTTACACAATTATACCATAAACGAAGCACCATACACCATTACACCATTAAACCATACACCACAAACCATCACACCATTACACCATACATATGCACACTGCACCAAACATCACACATGATTACATCATTCACGATTTGTCGTGCACCATACAACGTTACACCATACACCGTTACACCATACACTATACACCAATACACCATACACCGTATACCATTACATCATTACACCATTACACTATTACACCAAACACCACAAACTATTGCACGATACACAATGTACCATACTTCACACACCATTAGACCATACCATATTTGCAGAACAATAAACTCCATTACACCATTCAACATTTGCCATACGGTCCGAGTACACAGTTATCGTCCTTTGATTTTCGTTGTCCTTAGTAATATAGTCCTTAGTGTGGACAGTGGGTTACTTGCCAATTTTTGTTTTACCCCTTCCAAATTTATTTCTCCATGTTTTATGCCTCATATAGCAAGTTGGGGGGTGAAATGACACTGTAAAAAAATTTGGGTCATAAATATTAATGTAAAGTAGTGAATAGGTCCAGCTGAAAAAAGGTCAAAAATTAGCACTTCGGAAGCTGTCAAAAGATTTCGAGGCCCCATTAACATAAAACTGTCCATATTTTGAGTTAGAGCTGATGAAGTTTTCTATAATTTTGATATGATTTGTCCCAAAAGTAGTACAACACACTGTAAAAATATTATTGAGAAAGCGCAGGTAGGATTTTTTTAATTTTCATTTATTGTCTTAAAGAAATGCACTACGAAATAACTGTGTACTCGGACCATACACTACACAATACATTATATACCTGGTTTTATGAGGAACTTGTAGCTATGAATTTAAAAACAGTAAAAGATCTGCTTGAATACATTATTTTATTTGTAATAGAAAAAGCAGATGATGATTGGTATGCATCAATTGGACAGCAACCCGATGACTGAATTTACTAAAAAGATTTTGCCACCCTGAGTCTTTTCCGCAAGTGCTAGAAATACTATTAGGTCAAAGTATAGCTTTAAACACGGAGCATTTGCTCTCACCGAAAATCAAGCTATAAAGAGCACACCAATGACAAATGTAAAACAGTTCAAACAGAAACACCAACGATCTAATCTCAGCTCCTAAATTCCACGAGTTAAAAATGTGTATGAATTATACAGACCCTGTGATAACTATTGATGAGCATCCGACCTGTGAAATTGATAGACACATGCCTAATTGTCGGAGTTAAACTAATGTTTTGATAAACGTAACTTCACCCTTTAAATATTAACTACATATAAGAAATTGAATAAAAGAAAAACATCGACGTCCCCAAGTTAAGGGAGATAAGTTATTAGTTCAAGACTGAACTTGATGCAGTTAATTCTCTAAATACATTTGTAAGTATCAAGTGACACAGAACTAAAAAATTCAGTGCTTTTATAGAAACTAAGCATTAATTCATAAAAATCGTTCAAAAAAAAGTTCGCTGGGTCGAATTTATCTGTTCATACCCGGACTTATAAATACATCTTAACTAGGTCAATATAAAATAAGAAGATGTGGTATGATACCCAATAAGACAACTCTACACCAGGGACAAAATGACGAAGTATTTAACAAATATAGGTCACCGTACGGCCTCCAAAATGAGAAAAAGCACATATCGCATTGCAAGCTTTAAAAGGCCCATACATGACAAACGTAAAACAATTAAAACGAATAATCTAAAGTCTGTAAATGTCAGTCCTTGTATCTGTTATGAGTTTATGTATTATCTTTTATAACTTTCAATATTGGTTATTAAATTATTTTTGTGTATCCCTTTTATCTTATTTCAACTATAACTAGTTAAACTCATTGTGATGGGTTTCAAATTAGGCTCAAATTAACAAAAACCAGCTGATTTCACTTTGTAGTTATGTTATCTGTATAAATACATAAATCAACAATGTACAGATGGCAACAAGAATATATCACCAAAAGATAATGCTAAGTAACTGCCCAAATCTTTAACACATAATCAGAACGTGTCTTCATCGAAATAAGGACGTTCAAATCATGTTTGTATCATATCAATTGATTACGTATTTGCTTTTACAACATATTTAACATTAATTTTTAGGATATGAAATTTTACCGTGCAAATTTGAATTCACAGAGGACACCTGTGCATCATGTTTATCAGGACGTGTCCAGCCTGATTATATACAGTCTACAGTAGATGCGAATCTGACCAAGTGTTTTAAGAATAAAAATAAATGTCGTGCACATGGTATTTATTTAACATTTATTATTGGTGTAAAGTCTGAATAGGGAGGGGGATGTGGACACTGACCTGTGAATAAGGCGGATTCAAACGGAACCGGCTAGGCGTATGCATGCATCGGTTCACTTAGAGATATAGTAGCGTTGTAACTCCTGTAAATTGTTGTGTTATTTAAATGGCAAAACTAGACATTGTTTCAAATGACATAGCAGTATAATGGAATAGACAATATCAAAAAGAAAGGAATCATTAAATGAAAAAACAAATATATGTTGAATATTGACACCAGTATTTCCCTGTTGTTTAAATCTCGTTACACAATTAATAGATGTTTATCCTTTCGATACGCAGCAACTGCCCGGTATCAACTATACGACTGTTATACTGCGTCATTAAGATAACTCAAATATTTGACGAAAATATTATGTATGTTTGTTGTCAAGCAAGTTACTCAACTGAAATTAAAGTAATCATACGAATTCCACAGGAAGCGAAACCAGGTGCGTTGAAAGGTTTTGGGGTTTCCTGATATCCAATGTATTACCTACCATGCCAATCCACACTTAGTCTCGATGTCACATTTTGGAAACGTATTCTTGTATATAAAGATCAAAGTCACGCAAACATGTCTCGATACACCTTATCGCTAATCCCGGCTGACCCGGCACTTTTGACGCATACAACAATCGCTTTACCATTATGGCATCAGATATTTTGTTTTGTGACGACAAAAATTTACGGGAACCATTGTGATATCCAGTGATGGAGGACAAATAGCGATAAGGTGTATTGAGTTAAACAAAAGTTTGGCGATAATTCCAATTTATTTTTTTACTTCTCTTCAAAATTATAATATAGCTCAAAGGAAAATAGGCAATCTGACCTGACTTTACCGACCTCATTTTGGCATATATGTACATATACCTTTAAAAATATTTCAGATTTAGAACCTAGTCGTGAAAAAGGCGCAAATGGTTGTGGTTCTGAAGTAGAGTTTTGTAAGTGTGATACAGACCAATGTTACTTTGGCGACCCGTGTATATGTAAACATCATAAATGTGATATGGATGAAACTATGTATACAAATGGATGTAAGTTATGTCTTATCGTGGGAATTCTTTCCTATAGTTTTAAGCCTTAATATATCATCAACTAATAATTGTAAATACGTATTATCCTTGTTAAAGATACATTTACTTTTATATATTATAAAAAAAATATGATATGCAGAAGAAAAACTTAACATATTTTCCATTTATTCCCCCTTAAAATATAATGATCAGTAATATTTGAATCAAGTTTAAACACCGTTTGAAATGTACACATGGATTTACTTATAATACCAATTCGTTTTTATTACACAAATAGTTTTCTACAAATCATGTGAACAAATAATCTATCATAAGTAAAATCGTAAAATAAACAATCGGAAAAGATGCATCCATCTTGGCCCAAACCTTATCTTTTATATTTCAGCATGTATCAAATGTCCACCAAAAACACGGAAAAATGATTCCGAATGTGGTCCATGCTTGCCTTTCGATGTTCCAGATATAAGGTACGTAATTTTTAACAAAATATTTAAAAAAAGAAATAACATTAAGTTCATTTTTGAATTGTATCAAATAACAGTTAAGAAAACACATAGAACATGTACATAGCAACGGGCATTGTGTCTAGCTAGCGATGACTTTATCGAGACAACCCTTGAACAATACAGGAAAAATACATGCAGGCTAAAAGACAATACAAATGCACAAATGTTGTTTTTTTCTTTTGATCAATTACTGAAATAAGTTACTGATTAATTGTATGACATAAAATAATTATATTTTTCTATTTTACCATTAGCAGCTATTGTTGTTAAGGGGAGACTTTTACGTTCGGTATGTTTAAAAGCATAACATCAATTAAGATTTATTTGCAACTACATACATTATTGCAACGGAATTGCCTCTTATACATGTACAGGTTGGAAGAATATGACATTCTTCCGTTAGGACCAGCCATAATAATTGCCACAACAAATATATCAAAAATTTTATCATTAAAATGCTGTTTTTTTTAATTAACAACATATTTGCTCACTTTCATAATTCAGCAGGGAGACAGTGAGTGCAATGTATTCCAATGGGTACCAATGTGCACCACTACTGACTGATTTGTTTTTGTAATCACATTAAAAGCAAAATTCCGAAAATTTCTTAAAATTCGGACACTTAATAATTCACATTTCAGTAGAAGCTAAAATCTCATATATCATGTATATTCGAGTGAACTTTATATTTAGTATAAAAAAAATGTGATATGATTGGCAATGAGACAACTCTCCACAAGAGACTAAAAAAAATTAACAACTATAACTCACCGAATTAACAACTATAGGTCATTATTTCTTGATTCCTTCCTCAATATTGAAACAAATGGACGACTTCAAACTATAATCTGTCTAACGTGCTGATTTAAATTTTCCAATGACAAATTCCTATTTCTTAGCTAGTACACTGTAAAATTGTTTCACTATAGTACTCAGGTGACTCAAAGAATTTTTACGTCTACAGAAACGAAAAGGTTTGTATAATTATATAATAACTAATTGAACATGCTCTTAGAATGAATGAAAAAAATATATAAATTAACTACAATTGAAGATTATTCAGGCATTGGAATAATATAGGGTTATTGCATGCATATTGGGGAATATTGTCCGAGTAGAATTTTATATTGCACGAGCTTGTTCTATCCTTTTATTGTATATAAATATAATATCTAAGAGTAAAACTTGGTTTAATCTAAGATTTTGTCGTTGATGACGTCATGAATTTTGAAGATTTATTGCACTAGTGCAATATTAGAATTTATTGCACGCAAACTTTTGGTTACTTTCTGTGGGGAATATTATATTGCTATGCAATAAAATCCGTTATTGTATCAAATGCATTTCTCCTTGTCATGATATTAAATTTTCAAAACATGATCGAATAAAAAGCTGTTCTTCACTTTTCTTTTTATCATTTAGTGGACTACTAATGTTTACAATTAGAAGTATTGTATAATTTTTTTTAAAGTTTACCATTACAAAGAACATTAAATTTTGTGTACGTTGACATCTGTTTTCGATGAACTGAAATATGCAGACAGACAACACATATATACTCCCTGTGTCATAGCAGTTCATATACTGTGAAATTAATTGATTTCAGCACACAAAAAATACGAAGAGTGTTTACGACAAGGAAAACAAATAGGTTTTTATTTTGATATAATATGTTTTTTGAACATTAACCGTTAAAACCAACGAAAACAAATAATTATAGTTCTGTTAATAAAACACATCGAGCCAATGGAAATTATTTGTCATACTCCTGATATTATACAAGCATTCTGGGGCCCTTTATAACTTGTTGTTCGGTGTGAGCCACGGCTGTGTGTTGAAGGTCGTACATTGACCTATAATAGTTTACTTTTTTTTTAAATTGTTATTTGGATGGAGAGTTGTCTCATTGGCACTCACACCACATCTTCCCATATCTATTTTCTTATACAGAGAATGGTGGATTAAAATATATACAACTCGTCTAAACATCAACCCATCGATGTTAGATCTCTTAATTTGCTTTCGCAAATTTTTTGTTCTTCCCTCGCCGGGATTCGAACCCATGCTACTGAGATATCGTGACACCAAATTGTCTGCACTGTAGCCGTCCCGCTAGACCACACGACCACCTGGGCTTCACAAAAAAAAAGCTTTCGGTGACTGTATGTTACCTTTCCCTCGTCAGTTTTAATCTAGCGTTGTACTACAGTACATGATATATAAGGCATGGAGATGTTATTATTACAGATTAGCTAAATTATCTATAGTAAAGGATCCTACAAATTAATAAAAGATACAGTCACAGGAAATTATTATATTCATAAGTACGTCTGAGTCAGTGACAACTCTACAACAGATTTATCCATCGGATCACCAGCAATGATGGTGATACATGGCTGTGCATATTCTGTATATACAACTCGTCTAAACATCAACCCAACGATGTTAGATCTCTTAATTTGCTTTCGCAAATTTTTTGTTCTTCCCTCGCCGGGATTCGAACCCATGCTACTGAGATATCGTGACACCAAATCGCCTGCTCTGTATATATATAAAAACTAGGAATGGTCCGTGTATTTTTTACCTACTTTATCCTTTTCTTGATGCGATTTTTGGGTCATTTGAATTTTTGAAAAGGCTTTTTTTTGCGACTTGTATATTTGATAGTCCGCTCAGTAGCTGTTCACTGTTTTGCTTAAGAATTGAATGCTTCTTTTTGTAACTTTATTGGGGTGTAAAAGTGTTGACCGAAGTACATTTTTAAAAATGTGCGCATTTTAATGAACCTTACATCTAATGTAATTATTTACATATACGAGAAGCAATCAACCTTACATAGAAAATCTAGCCTATTAGAGTTAGTGATAATGAAGTTGTTTTCATGAATTTTTCATGTTTACAGTACTAAATATGTTACAACCGGAATTGAGACCCTTCCATTGACGGAAAGATACGTAGTCGTTACTTTAATTCCTAGTATTGGTATACCACCATCGAAAGGTAAAAATGTTCATTATTACGTATTTATTAAGTATTTGTCATTCTACCGTAATAAAACTTAAATAAAATTGTCACATAAAGCTTAACAATTAATCAGTATTTTTTTTATATTATTCATAAATGAATAGAAAGAAAGTAATAAATACAACACCAATGTGCTAAAACAGCAGTAGGGTGAACACAAGTGGACTAACATGTATTCTTTTTTTTTGTATTTCGCATGCGGCATTTATTGCAGTGTACAATTGTCTAATAGGTAGTACATATCATTATGTTACAGTTAAGTGATGTGCCATTCTCATATTATATTGATTGATAAATTTAATATGGCGACCGTTAGATGATTTATAATAAATATACTCTGTGAATGTGAAGATATATGAGTTCTACAATTAAAACAAACTTATATTTATAAAACGATGAAGAGGTTTGAACTCAAATGAGGCTACCTTCACAAGAGACCATATGACACAGACATTTTACATCCACAAGACCCCAAAATGACAGAAAACAAACAACTCAAACGAGAAAACTCACGGCTTGATTTATGAACAAAATAATGAGAGAATAAAAAATATGTTACACAGAAACAAACGACGACTACTGAATAACAGACTCCTGACTAGCACTGTATAATATACAGTTCAAACATCAGAGGCGCACGTCGTTTGCCTTCTCCAGGAACGATCAATCTTAATATGCGAAGCTAAGGTTGTATAACAACCAACACAGTTGTACTATTTTTATAATTATTATTGTTATTATTATTTTTATTATTTATTCTATTATTATTATTTCTATTATTATTCAATTTTATATTTCTTTTATTTTTGTTATTTTAATTGTTATCTTTACTTTTATTATTATTATTATTATTATTATTATTATTATTATTATTATTATTATTATTATTATTATTATTATTATTATTATTATTATTATTATTAATAGAGAAATTTGTTGAAATACTTTTTCGTTGTTTGCATCAGTAGTATATGCAGATGAAAAGATTTTGTATTCATATTTAAAGTTGCAAAGTATTGACATATCATCATTTACTCCAGAGTTTATTCAAAGTTTTATTTTCTTTCATTCAACAGATGGAACAACACATGGAACAGCAAAGACACCAGATTCAAACGAGAAAACATTAATTATAGTGTAAGGCTTTACATTTTTTCATGTGATTTTTTTTTTCAACCTAATAAAAAAATATTTTAAATACGGTTTTAAAAATATATCGTCTACCTTGAAATCATCATTATACATAACACAGTAATGACTTTCTTAATATCGTATAAATAAGGGAAACAGTAGTATACCGCTGTTCAAAAGTCATAAACCGATTGAAATAAAACAAATCCGGTTTACAAACTAAATCCGAAGGAAGCACATCAACTATAAGAGAAAAACAACGAAACACCAGAAACACTGAAGGGCCAAAAAAAAAAAAAAAAAAATCCCAACAACAATGCAACATATATAGAAATGGACTATTAGATAACGACTGCATAAAAAAGAACATTCAATTCATATAGAGTATATAGTAATCACCTATGGTGAATTTCATGTCTTTTTAGAACACGTAGAACATTAATTCAGAACATCACTTTTTATATACAAAAGTTGTTCAAAGGTATCACACTTTTAAAATTACCATAATGTTGAATGAAACAACCAAAAACATAACATAAACATATTCAACAATAAACAGGTGTTTATAATAATTTTTAACTCTAACTTGCACTAATAAAGTACCATAGTCAAATATCTGACATTACTACTTATCTTATAGGAATACAACAACAAAAAATAGAATCAGTATATTAAATAAGTGTTTGTTAAAATACTTTTTTTTTTTTGGTAAATTATGTGGTTCAAATTGTGTTGAAACTTTTATTTTTCTGTGACAAGATCAAGTAAATATTTTATGAAAATTAAACAAGCCAAATTAAGTTTTGTCATTGTGTTGACAAACAAACGTATTCCTTAAAGAGAAGAGAAGTGTTATAGAAAGAAGTCCCTTTTCACGATTGTGACCTACCGAATTAGACTATTTATCGAGTTTGTAATAACACAATCAATACGACGGGTGCTACATGTGGAGCAGAATATGCTAACCCTTCTAGATCACATGCGATCATCCTTAGTTTTTGGTGGGGTTTGTGTAGCTTAATCTTCAGTTTCTCTATGTTGTGCCGTGTTTACTATCATTTGCCTGTTTGTCTTTTTTCTTTTTTAACCACAGAATTGTTAGTTTATTTTCAATGCACGATTTTGACTGTCAATTTTCCTACAAAATATAACGAATTCAAAAATAATTTACTTCTAGATTGGTTGTTAACAGTTGTTTAAATGTATTAATTAATTTTGCAGTGTTGTAGTGTTGTCAGTATTGGTAGTGGTCTGTATAGTAGTAGTTTTTCTTGTATTGTTACGAAAGCGCAAACGTAATACAGATCAAGGTAAAATTAAATTTATGCAAATATTTTAATTGGTAAAATACTTAATAAGATCTTAAAGACATCAAACTACACGTAAGAAAACCAAGTCCTTCAATATATTAAGCTTTCAAAAGTCAAAACTACAAGATCACTCCTTTCAACTGCTCTTTATTAACTAAAAACATATTAACATGATAAATTTTAAGCGACAAAACTACAAGACGACGCCACACAACTGAACCACAAGAAAACTATTCTAAAGATGTTAAAATTTGAACTACAAAACTACAATATCACACTATTAACTGCAACAAAGGTGGTCTTGTATTTGAGAACTATTTGTAACTAAAATAGTTCAGATAAATGAAATAACCGAAAATCAAAAAAGTATGTAGTATTATTAAACATTGACCACTAGAGATTATATGCCGATTATGATTCCACTTTAGAGGCTGATGTAATAGAACAAGAAAAAAATCTGGTTTCGGCTACCCAATTCAACACAATGAAAAATGACAATAATGTAAACGGGAACCAGGATGAAGCCGGGGTCAATATTGAGAACGAATTATACAAAGACAATGTAAACGATCAAAGCATTACACCAATCAATGATTCTCGTCGAGATATATTCTGCAGTGACAACGGACTTTCAAATAAGGGTAAAGACATTGAAGTTAGAAACGTAGAAGAATTGCCTATAGTCATTACGGGAATTGTCGATAGCAAGAAAGATATGTCATTCCCAGTCGAGCATTCAGATATTGATCGAATTGATATAACCGTCGGAGAAAAATTGATTGCCGAAAATACAGAGGATGGACATCAGGCAGATTGTATGGACAAAAACACACACATGTCTTTATTACGAGCACCAATATTAGATAAAGATAGTTTAAATACAAAGCCAACCACCGGGTATGAACAACTGACAGAACACAGTTTAAAACCGGTGAGACAAGTCTCACATGAAAGTTTGGATCAAAATGCATGTAGGTATTATCTAAAACGAATAGTTAAGTAATTTCAGTCAACAATTTATATCCTTTCCAAGCAAGACACCAATTGTTTTAAGGAAGTCAAGTGTTTTTAATTTAGAATAAATTTGATGTAAACTATGGTATGCGATAACAAATCAGTAGATGTTCTTCATTATTGAGCAATAGAAATCTGTGGCATACACATCCTTAGCTGTATTTGGCACAACAATTTGAAATTTTGGGTCATTAATATTTTCAACTTTGTTCTTGTTTTGTTTTCAAACTTTTTTTATCTGAGCGTAACTGATGAGTCTTATGAAGAAAAAACGCGCATATTGCGTTTTAAATTATAAGCCTGGTACATTTGATAACTGGTAATGTGTGTGTTTATGCAAATATTTTGAAGTAGAGTTATAAGTACCAGTATTTCCTTAATCGACACTTTGAGGATGTTTGCTACTTTGTTTCAAAATAACAAGCTTTTTTATTTAAAGACTGTTTTAAATTGATAGTTTAGAATGAAAGGACCTAAAACGGCAGAACAAAATAAAGGGTCTATGCGCTTGTTTTTGAGGTATTAGCCTTGGGCAATTTGGAGGGGATAATTCTCTCTACATTTTTCATACACTTAACAATAAAAATTACCGAGGATTTTGTAAGATTTGTAAAGAAGACATCTACACTGTATGTTATAAAATCATAAAAAGAAAAGTAAGTGTTAATGTGCAAAAGATGTGTATGGCACTACATGGATAAAACCAGAGGATTACGAAAATCTAGCAAAAAATAAAAAAAAAGAGTAGCGAACATTCACCTTTTTACGTTGTGTTTCCGTTGTGTCGTTTGTTTTCTCCTATTTTTGAGTGTGAATTCACATGACTATAAGACGTGTCACCGTACTTTTATATCCCAAATTCATGTATTTGGTTTTGATGTTATATTGGTTATCTCATCGGATTTTGTCTAATGCTTAGTCCGTTGCTGTGTGTGTTACATTTTAATGTTGTGTCGTTGTTCTCCCCTTATATTTAATGCGTTTCCGTCAGTTTTGTGTTTTGTCCATAGATTTATGAGTTTTGAACAGCGGTATACTACTGTTGCCTTTATTTACTAAACATGAAATATGTGTTTAAAAACAGGTATCTTTATCATACTTTTAACTTTCAGGTGAGGTCAGTAGCGGATACGGGTCTGAAGGTAAGTCTTTACGTCGTGTATTTGTTTGCACAGAACACGACTTTAAGTACCACTAACACAAGTGATAATTCTACTTCTGCTGATTTTTGTCTAAAAATATAAGAATAACAAAAAAGATATATGAAAAATACGACATAGCTATACAACAAAAACAAAACCAAATATTTTCTACAAAATGTTTCCAGATGTTGTCTTTAAGAGTCAACAGAAAATGATTGTGACGAGCTTTACATCGGATTTTTATGATTATTATGACGATACAATGCCATAGAAATACTGCCCATGCAACATAATAATGGTTCATTATAAATTATTTTGAAAATCTATTTTTTTTATAAAATTATGAACGGAATAGTGACGACTGGTGGATTTATGACCCTTTTTATATGTATATAAGTCGCTATATTATATTGAAATAAATGCTCGCATACAAAACATCATTGTTTTTTTCAGAATTTCCACGTTCGCCAATGTCCTACGATAAAGGCCCAGGTTCTCTACAGACATATGGTGAATTGGTTTCGGGTAGGTATTATAATATCAATACCTGTAAATGTTCGATTAGGAATATTGAACCATTGACCAATACATGTCGATGATAACAGATGTTTTTATCTATAAGAAACATTGGTGATGAAATCTGATCTTTTAGTAAGAAGGGATAATGTTTGGGAAATATTAACAATTGTGCTGAATAGGTATCAATGAAAAAAAGGAAGTTTGGAACTAAAACCAAAGCTTTTTATCAAATAATACATGTTATCATATCACTACCTTCCGATATAAAAGAATTGCTGGAATTTGATTTACATGTATTCATAATAAACAGGTAAGGATAGTAAGAAAAGTATGCCACATGTTTTGTATCAAACAATTTTTGCAATCTGGTTATTTTGATTATGTGCATTTTAGAAATGATACCTTTGACGGCATTAAAATAACGAACAATGTCATAGAAAAGATTTTTATCAGCCATGACATCAAGTTCTTATTTGTTACTTTCGTATTATTGAAAACGCATTCTGATTATTATAGTTTCAGTTTCGAATTGTAGCACAGAAGGAACAGAGGTCATAACAAGTCATCTGGAAAGTTTTAATTATAAATTAACTGGACAGACATCACCAGTTCATAGAGAAAGTATTCAACCCAAGCAGATTATTGTAAGAAATGAAAGTGGCGTTTTTGACAATGGCAATGGATAACGCTGATGATTTATCATTAGAGTTAATAGGCAGTTAATTTGATAAATATATGAGAGAGTCTGTGAAACCAGTGTAAGTGCATGGCTTTCTTCATTGTACCTTTATGAACAGGATTATACTAGACATGTATAATTGAAGGGAGAGTGAATTGGAATTTTGAAAAAAAGTGAAACACACAATAGTTTTTACTATAAAAAAGTAAAACACACAATAGTTTTTACTATAAAAAAGTAAAACACACAATAGTTTTTACTATAAAAAAGTGAAACACACAATAGTTTTTACTATAGGCAGCTAAAATACCTTGTTATGTGTTCGTGTATATAATATTGTAGTTTTATACATACATTAATCAACGCTTTCAAGATGTATTGTTTATTGACGTTTCGTGTATATTTTATGTAAGCTTTATACATCAACTTCGAGTCTCTATACACATTGACGTTAATCTTGTGTTTAAACTCTGCATTATTTTTCATATGCTATATTGTTTATCTTAATGTTTTTTTTTAATGTTTTGCTCTTTGGCTATTAGCATTAGTACTAAAAATGTTTCACACTTGGAAAAAATAATAAAGGACGTAACGATGATGAAAAGTAGGTAACACGGCTAAGATGCTGTGTTTGTATAACCTGGTATCGTAGTAGTACAATGGACACAAAATGTCGTATACTATCAAATCAATCAAATTGAATTTGTGGGTTGTAATTTGTAATATAAAAAGTGGTATTGTTTCACTAAAATTCTACCAAAATATCCATAGTTTGTTTTCAGCAAAGTTTGGCTTAATCTCTGTTATATTCATTTCCTAGGAATTACCAGTTATTTGAAATTATACATGTCATAACCTACCTGTGTATATTATAACCCAACATGAGATATCCGGACTTAGTATTATAAAAATATGGATCGCTATATAGATAAAAGTAAAGAAGAAAACATAAACGGTATAATCGATAACAACAAATCCCAGAAATAAAGATAAAAACATGACCAAAAGAAAGAAAAAAGATGAAGATGTGTTATATTTGGGATATACTGAATTCACATTTTTTTAGGTAAAAGGGAGACGATTTAATGTGACACTTGTTCCACCCCCCCCCCCCCACTCCACCCCCACACCACATTTTAACAGCTTTACATGTTTAAATAGTCGGAAACTTGCGTTAGTTAGAGGTTAAAATTGTGAATAAAGTCCCTTTTCTTGACCCATTTACAATCAAAATAGTCTGTTTTGTATTATTCTTAGTTGAATTTTAAATAGAAAATAAGTGAAAAACATGCTATAACGCATTATTTCGGAGCCCTGCTAGGGACATGCAAAGAAAAAAAATTATGTTGTGCGCACAAAATAATATATTGTGCGCACAACTTAAATATATTGTGCGCACAAAATAATATATTGTACGCACAATTTAAATATATTGTGCGCACAAAATAATATAGTGTGCGTTAAATTCTTTGACCTTACACATGGTACGGGTCTTCAATATCTCCTTTTTAAAGTGACAGCCATGGAGAAATGCATAAGGTTTTCTTTTGAAATGGGGCTAGAATATATGGAAATATTCATCACTGCATTTGTATCAACTCCTGACAGGAATACTGAAGAAGTTACGTTTATTTCGTCTGCCACTTGGTTTACCAACAAATGCGTTGGAAGCCTCCACTTTATATCTGAGTTTATTCGAACTGTTTGAAACAGACTTGGCAAAAGAGCGAGAAAACTATCGAACTTATGTAGACTTTGATACTATGGCTTTACCTGTTTTCTTGTAACAAATATAAAAAAAGTACTTTTATTGCACTTATGCTTTATACTTTATGTCTATTAATCTCAAGATTTTGTTTATGTTCATTGACTCAAGACTGACATGTTACTCAATCACGATGTTGTTACCCTGTTCGACGATAGAGATGGTCATTATATTTAAAAGTCTCTACGTCCGTTCATCCGTCTGTTTCTGTTTATTGTAAATGTTTTGGTTATAGTTTATGATGAAGTTTTAGTGTCACCAACTTCAATGAATTATGTGGTTCCAAAATGTACTGTTCGTTATTGAAATGTGACGGTGTGTTCAGTCTAAGAAATTCACCATGAAGTTGTGATCAAATAAACTTTTAGATAAAACTGGGTACATATATAAAGCAGAAGATGCAATATGAGTGCCAATGAGACAGCTCTCGATCCAAGTCATAATTTATTAAAAGTTAACAATTATTGGTTATAATACGGTCTTCATCACGGAGCGTTGGCTCACACCAAACAGCAATCTATATATAAATGTATAACGATAAACAGATATGAACCACACCAATAAACGACAATCACTGAATAACAAGCTCCCGACATAGAACAGTATGCTTATTATGATTTAAATGTTTAAGCGTTGTATACAAATGTTTCCGGTCAAGTTATAGTTTCATTCTGATTAATATTATAGAAGAGAGGACAAGAGGTCACTTGTAGTATAGATATTTTTGATCGATTTCATTATAAAATTTTACAGTACGTTGTTCGTATACATTATGAAATTGAAATGTTACGAAACAATTTAGGAATCGTCAATGAAATTCCTCAGTGGAATATTTTGAAAACAAACGAAACAATTATGATTCATTTTTTTTTCAAATATGGTTCGTTTTGGGGTATCATTTATTCAAACCTTGTGGCCCGATTGATCGCGATCGATGCGATTTACAAAGAGACAACTATATACATATACACCATAGCTCATACAAATACGGGTTATATTCTTCTCATATATTTTAATGATGGTATGATACTCAACCCTAACGCGAAGGATTGTACCTGATATTCATATGATTAAAACATAATCTTTCAATCAGTTTAATTGAGGTGTGGAGCTGGCATTCCAGGAACTGCTAGTAGTCCTTGTTATTTAATGTATCATTGTCATTTTGTTAAGTTTCATTTGTTACTTATTCTGACAACGGACATGGGCTTCTTTACTGTCGGTATTACTGTGTGTGTGGGTTTTTTTTTTTATCTGCATTGGCTAGAGGTATAAAAGGAGGGTTGAGATCTCACAAAACATGTTGAACTCCGCCGCATTTTAGTGCCTATCCAAGGTCAGGAGCCTCTGGCCTTTGTTGGTCTTGTATGATTTTTAATTTTAGTTTCTTGTATATACTTTGGATAGATGAAGGAAGAGGTGGTATGAGTGCAAATGAGACAACTCTCCGTCTAAGTCACAATTTATAAAAGTAAACCATTATAGGTCAAGGTACGGTCTTCCACACATAGCTTAGGCTCACAACGAACAGCAAGCTATAAAGGGTCCCCAAAATTACTAGTGTAAAACCTTTCAAACGGGAACACCAACGGTCTAATCTATAACGAGAAACGAGAAACAACTGTAAAGTTTAGTATGACGTCCATTATCACTGAACTAGTCCATATTTTTGTTTATATGCCAACTGAAGCACGCATTTGGGTGCTGGATTTTGCTTGCTGTATTGAAGAACCAAATGTATCTGAGAAACAAACCTTATATGATTTGCGCGCCTTATAATTATTTTGTACATTAAACATAGTTAAACTATACCTTTATCATCGTATCTGAAAAATAGACCAATTCTGAGATATTTAACATTAACCAATAAACTATGAAAACAAACTCAAGGCCAAATGATACCGACCAACCAAATATATATACATTACAATCATTCCATAAAACAAATATTGTTAATTTATTCCTTATAGTTTCTGAAAAACATACCAAACAAAAATCAAATAACATGGACCAATGAACCATGAATATAAAATCAAGGTCAGATTAATATAATTGCAAGATAGACAATTTCACCATACAAACATTCCATACCCCAAATATATATCTAACTAAATGCTTATAGTATCCGAGAAATACACCAAAACACAAACATTTTACTTTGCCAGAGCACTTAACCCTGAAAATGATGTCATGGTCAGATGACACCTGTGAAGTGGACATTTAGACATTAAAATCGTCCAATTCAACCAAATATAGAAGAAATATTGCATTTGGTATCTGAGATTTTGTCTAAACCACGAACACATAACACGAACACGTAAAATGAGGTTATGGTCAAGTGAAAACTGTTTTCCTAATTTTGGGAGCACACCATATTATTTTAGTGCGCACACT
Source organism: Mytilus galloprovincialis (assembly GCF_965363235.1). Taxonomy (NCBI): domain Eukaryota; kingdom Metazoa; phylum Mollusca; class Bivalvia; order Mytilida; family Mytilidae; genus Mytilus; species Mytilus galloprovincialis. The sequence continues at coordinate 65,670,990 of NC_134850.1, read as the reverse complement.
ATATTATATTGTGCGCACAATATGTTTAAGTTGTGCGCACAATATATTTAAGTTGTGCGCACAACATATTTAAGTTGTGCGCACAATATATTTAAGTTGTGCGCACAATATATTTAAGTTGTGCGCACAACATATTTAAGTTGTGCGCACAATTAATTTAAGTTGTGCGCACAATATATTTAAGTTGTGCGCACAATATATTTAAGTTGTGCGCACAATATATTTAAGTTGTGCGCACAATATATTATTTTGTGCGCACAATATATTTTTTTTTCTTTGCATGTCCCTAGCGGGGCTCCGTACATTATAATACCAAGCAAATTGTGTAGTTGTGTAAATTTGTATATTATTATTCTATGAATTATTGCTTCTTAAATACATTCATCACTTTATTATAAAATTGATTGAAAGAGAAACTATCAATTTTTTATTCGTCATATGGACCATAGGAAAATAATGGTAGATAAGATTTACAAAAAACAACATGTTAGTTATATTGATTGTTTTAACAAACTGTTATTTTTCCTTTTAACAGTTATATGACATTATAATATTAGTGTATTCCATTTATCTATTTGTCATGATGCATTTGTTCGATTAGATTCAAAGGAGTAGGTCCGGTAAGGGCCGATTTTGGCCCCAAATTTCAGTTTCATCTAACGAGATATTTAGGACACTTTTTAAACACTTAAGTGTCTATTTTAAATGATTCGATTAGTTTATGCTAAAGATTTTAACTGATCCAGTCATTAAAAACGCTCTGATTGAAGCTTAAATATGAAAAATCTATCAAATATGCCAAAAACGTCACTTTTCAGATGGTTTTCGTCAAAAATGAAAGTGGCCGCATCCGTGTTCATCAATATTATGAATGAACACGAATGCGGCCATTTTCATTTAAGACGAAAACCGTCTAAAATTTAACTAAAATGCTATAATTGTGAAGATTCTAGTAATTTAGCATGACTTTATGATGCTAGTACACGATATATGTGCATTGTATTGTCAAAAACAGCACATATTTATGTAGCAGAAGCATTCTACTTTCCAAAAAATAGCTAAAAGATTACATTTTCACAATTTTGCAAAACTGCTTAATTGTGGGGCAAAAAAGGGGTCTTACTGAACCTACTCCTTTACACTCAACCTTTCAAGAATTATTTTATAGTTTTGCTATTAAATGGCTAGCAATGACAATTCAATATGGTGCATTTACGTTATGCAGTTGTGCTACTTTTGTGTATTTATATCCTCAATAAACAGATCTTCATGCACTAAAGATTTATCTTGTGGACTTTGTGGACATTGAGAGCATATTAATATAAAACGGTCATTAATAGCTATGTGGAAAATGAAATAACAAATTTTAAAATACTTCATCAATCGAATGGACAAATACTGTCATATTCCTGACTTGGCAGTTTCAAATGTAGAAAACGAGAAAATGGTGGATTGAGCCTTGTTTTATAGCGCTAACCTCTCACTTGTTTGACAGTTGCATCAAGATTCATTTTATTAATAACGATGCGTGAACAAAACAGATATAATAGGTAAAATTGTCAAAATAAGGATACAGCCGTCAATACCTTGCAACAATCGCAATCAGAACAAAACAAAGAAACACATAGCAATGAAGCACAAAAAAAGGAAATATAAGATTAAATAAACATATGCATTACTACTTATAATTGTATTTAAAATCAACCCGAATGACTACATGGCAAGATTCCGCGTGTTTGATGTTGGAATGTGACGTCACACAGGAAGAGATATAAAATAATTGTGTTGTTCAAAGAATTTTCAATATTATAATAGAACAATAAAATAATGACATTATATAAGGACAATAACATCTGTGGTAGGATTAAAAAAAAAATAGAAAAAACACAATTTGAATCTTGTGCAACAGTCAAACTTGTATTTAGTTAATGATTTGTGAAATTGTCGTCATGAACAGAGAATTGCACTTGCGGTCTTTGAGCAGGACGCCTTTTTTCACAGTTTATTTTACATATACATAGTTTAAACTTACGCTTTTATGTATATATTTACGTTTGGCCTAGGTTTGGTTCACCTGTGTTAAAACGCACACTGATTAGGCATGGCCTAATTACACACCTGTTGACTTTCTTCACATAGTGGTCCGTTGAGTTCTTCTGACAGGCTATTTTCAAAGAGTGGTCATATGAGTTCTTTGGACCTTTTGTCACTTTATTTCTGCTTGGGATTATGGTGTGAAAGGATGCAACACTTATTAGAGCATTCTATATTTGATATCTAAATTTAACCTACAATTGTTCTACTGTACTTGTGTATATAGTGCATCAATTCCGAGGTTCCAACCAGAGTAATACAATGATGTATTGAACGCCATGAACATCATATAAAAAACAACATATCTTATCTACGTATCATAATGAAACTGTTGTGCACGATACCCATAACCGTCATAATGAACTAATATATAAGGAAGTAATCTGGATATCCAAAGTACTGAAGCTGTTGGAATATTTATTTATAATCTTGATATACAAAGTACTGAAGCTGTTGGAATATTTATTTAGACTTTAAATGTTTATAATAATTTGATGTATTTTTCTTCTTAATTGTTTTTTAAGTAATTTATTTATTCTAATTGTTGATTCGTTGGTCAACATTGTAAAAGAGCACTGAAAGACTTATCCATCCGTCCGTCCGTGACAACAAGAAGATCAAATAAACCAGATATTTGATTACACATTCAGATATGTTCTGACATAGGACTCGATCTTTTTTTCGATCTCACAAAACAATTTGTGTACCTGTAGCAAGTCAGGAGCCTCTGGCTCTTGTAAGTCTTGTATGTTTTTTTTTTTAATTTAGTTTATTTTAGATTGCACTAATCGTAGAAACATCGTTTCGAAACAAAGAACGAATATTATCTCTTCGCGATCCATCTGAAAAGTAAGAAAACCCTTCTGCAAGCAATACATTTCGGGAGAAACGTAGCCGGAGGTAGTAAAATCCGGTGCTGTCGTTGACCATGATTACTATTATTCATCTGCTACATAATTCCCCATATCAAGTAACAATGATGATGACGTGGGTTATACTTTTTGATGTCATCATGGTAATTGTAACGCTCTACAGTGACTGAACAGGTTAAACAAGTAGTTCTCAAGAAACAGAAAAATAAGACAACTTTGAACAGCAGCATCCATGCGAGACTATTTAAGAATAAAAACTAAGACCCTTTTGCGGTGCATTCGCGCATGTCAATTGCGAAATGACCCAATTATATTTTTTTTATCATGTTTATCATGGCCAGTTGACTGATGCTGACATTATTAGGATATACACATCAAAGGAAAAATGAACAAATTACCGTTAAACAATTTACTCACCCTGTTAAGTGTATATCTCCAGTCATATCAGAATTTGTTGCATTTATATATAAATGAGAACTAATGAATGAAAACATTTGAAAGTTTGGGAGAAATCCCAAAAAATATGGACAAAAAGGCCCAAAAATAGTTATCACAGAGAGATGTCTCGCTGTTTTTTAAATTTCGATAATGAAAATGTTGAAATTAAAATAGCAACACTTTGACGTGTAAGTTTTGCAAATATTCAAAGTCCATACACCATGACTGAAGATACATGGCTAAACAACCTAGATGGAAAGAGATATGCCAATGCTAATACAACTTCATAGTAAATACCATTCACTTATCATAAGTAGATTCCTTTAAACAAACATAAACACAAACTAATACAAGTAAACTAAGCAAAATTTCAAAGTCAATTAACCATAACTGAAGGGGAGGGTCAAATAATCTTCATGGTAAAGAGACGTGCCAATGCTAAGACAACTGTATAACAAATATCATTCACCTACCACAAGTGGTTCTCCATAAACTGATATAATCACAAACTATTACATGAAAACTAAGATAACATTTCAAAGTCAATAAACCATGAATAAGGGGGCGATGCTAAATAATTTCAAAGGAAATGAGACGTGCCAATGCTTTAACAACTGCATACCAACTATAATTAACTGACCACTAGGTGTTCCCAATACAATGAGCTAATCACAAACTAATACATGAAAACAAAGCAAAAGTTTTAGTCAACAGCCCATATCTGATGGGGCGGGGTCAAATAATCTCCAAAGTAATGAGATGTGTCAATACTAATACAACTGCATACCATATATCTTTAACTTACCACTAGTGGTTCGCCATAAAAGAGGGACGAACGATACCAGAGGGACAGTCAAACTCATAAATCGAACATAAACTGACTACGCCATGGCTAAAAATGAAAAGGACAAACAGACAAACAATAGTACTCATGACACAACATAGAAAAATAAAGATTAAACAACACTAACCCCACCAAAAAACTAGGGATGATCTCAGGTGCCCTGGAAGGGTAAGCAGATCCTGCTCCACATGTGGCACCTGTCGTGATGATTATGAGATAATAAATCCGGTAAATAGTCTAATTCGATAGGTCATAAACTAGACCTCATCACAGACTAATACATTGTTGACGCTGCCGCCGCCGGATACATCATACCGATGTCTGGCTTTTTTTTACTCTGTCAATGAGACAAAAAAAAACCCAGAATAAACCCCTCCAAAAACAAAGGAAATAACTTCCCCCCCCCCACATAAAAAAAAAAAAAAACCAGTTTTAGGCAATTACCCCTTAACTCAACATCAGCCGTTCCTGCGTGATATGAAACATTTTGGTACAATTTCAGAACGATCCATGCACTTACACTTTAGTTATTGTCTAGAAACTACAAAAATGCTTGTTATTTTTGCCCCTGACTCCTAAACTGTTAGTACAATAACCCCCACAATTAAATTCTAACCTTCGTTTTGTGTATTGAACCTTCTGGTACAGTTTCATAGAGATCCAATCATTTAAACTAAAGTTATTTTGTGGAAAGGAAATGTGTCTGATTGACCAGATTTTTATTTCTCATAAATTTGGGAATCAGAAAAAAACCCATACCAACGCCTTTTGAAGTTCAATGATTGTTCCCTAAACATATTCCATCTGAACTTATGTATGACATTTGTAATGATTAATGATGACATATTTTCCACTGGACGTTAAATAACCAACAATCAATCAATATATAGGACAAAGTCTTTGTAAGCAGGCATTTAAGGTAGCGCCTCCCTCATAGTACGTTAGAAGCAATATCCCAACATTGCCTGCATATGTGATATGTATTTCTAAACGCATTTGGTATCTGAACGCTTGCAGCTGCTACTCAGACTTTGTAAAACGTCACCAGTGTCTTAGCAAACAGTTGATGAACCAGTGTCATATTAAAGAACGTCTCGTCCTTTTTTAAAGTTCATCAGAAGATGCTTAGAACTTGTTGATGACAATTCCATTTTCAAGTTTACAAATGCTACATAATGGTCATGAATTATAGATTCTTAGTACTGACGTTAACATAGCTGACACATATAAGTAACAACACATCAAATTCACTAACACACTTTAAAGGTAAAATGCAAAATGAATAGATAATACGCCTTTGATATATGAATGTATCTTGTATTTTTCATTTTAAAACAGTACAATGGCAGAATTAAACAATTACAAATATTTTTAGAATCTACACAACTATTCTATCAAACAAACACAGAGCTATTGTTTCCTGACTAAAAGCCAGTATTATCTACATTTGCGCTGAAAATTACATGTTACAATCTTCTAACGACATAATTTCATTACACCTTACAACATATTTGTACTAACAATATGTATATCCGATAAGTCAACGTTTAGTTGTGGTCTTAACGCACGTTTCAATTTTGAGAAAAAATATCGGTCTCTTACCTCTAGGTATGCATAAGAATTAAGATAATCTTTGACATTTCTGTCTTCCGTTCCACTTGCATCAATTCGCATAAATACTACTATTAGATGGTTATACTTTTGAAGACGCGTCTTTTCTATTGCCCTTTGAAATACAAACAATTGCAAATCATCGAATGAATTAAAACTAGAAGTAACAAAAATTGTATGTGACGAGGACTCGACAGCGAGCCCAATATTTGTCAATATACAAACTCCAGGATGAAAATGACTATCCGGAGTACAAATTCTGAACGATTCTCTTTCTAGTCGTGGCATTAAGTTGTTTTGGCAGTAATCACGTTCATCGCTTGAATAACAAAAGAATAAATCATGTTCACTATCGCTTATTAGCTTCCTATTAAACGAAACCAATTTTGAGGGACTACCATCAACCATCAGGTTATCTGGACTAGTTCCAAGCGTATTCTTTGGATATGATCTTAATATATATTTTATTTTACTTAAAAATAATGCACTTGTGCAATTTAAATGGTTATGCAGTTTTAAATGCTTCTGAATATCCTTATTCAATGCCGGAAATTCAGTCATTTTTGTAACGTTTGTTACCATCAGAAAATTAGCTCTTCTTACTTTAATTTTATTTTGACACTCTGCCCATGTATAATCCCTTAATACTGTATTTGACATCATATTATCGGATAATATAAGCAGAACATGTTTGCTTTGCAATACTACTGAAGACACATTTTCCTGCAAAGAATTACCAGCAATAAAATCGTGTGCAACACTACAAATAACGAATTGCATTCGTTTAAGGGGCAATACCAGTTTTTCCTCCACAAATTCCTCTGAGTCTTTAGAGTGAATTATTGCAAGGTCTATTTTTTCCCTAAGATCACACTTCCGTCGATCAAAAGGGTGAAGTTCAAAAGTTACGTAGAGGAGAACTTTGATCTCTTCTCTAAAGTACATTACTATAATCGCTATAATGCCTACAATAATTAGCAATGCGGTTCCAACAACAACGGGAGTTACATATGATTTATATATTGTTCCTTCTTTACAAACAAATTTGTAATCTTTGAAGTTAACTATTTGTTGCGCCTCCTGGTGGTTTTCATTGAAACAAGTTACTTCACGTAAGTTGTCAATTATATAGCTATACCTTTTAAGCCATTTTTTAAACCACAAAGCATGACAGTCACAAGCAAATGGATTGTTTTCCAAGTTTACGTTATCTATTTTTAGTTCGTTTATCCTTTCTGGGATGCGAATCAAAAGATTATTGTCAAGTTTCAACATTTTCAAATTAATCATTTTAGTGAAAACTTCTGACTCAATTTTAACTAACTGATTGTTTGACATAATAAGTTGTCGTATATTTCCTAATTATTTCCGTACGGTTAGTTTTGAAATGTTATTATTTTCTAACCATAGATCCAACATTCCAGTCGGCATTCTTTTCGGGAGCCTTTCAAGTTTTTTATGCCTGCAATTTACTATGGTAACATTAAATGCCTCACGAATATAACACTCACATAAATTTGGGCATTCAGAAAAACTGAGTATTGAATAGGTCTCTTCTGCTTTGAGTGTTAGTACTTTTCTTTCTTTGAGTTGTGATGGTAATTTGCATATCCAATCGTTGTAGAAATATTCATCTCCTTTCCAAACTCCACTGTCATACAAATTTTGCATAAATTCATTAAACGGCATTATATCAGAATAACATTTAAAAGATTTCATTGTAAATTCGAATTTGTAATGCTTCAATATTATCAACAACACATCTTTGGCATGTGAGCTTGTATTATTTGTAATAAAGAACCCAGTAACATTAGTTTGCAGTAGGTTAATTTTTCTCCAATTGATTCTTGTTTGTAAATAGTTTTTCTCCATCGAGCTACTGGATTGCTCAACACTTCTTACTAGTGCAGCCTTATCAATGTTTTCAAGAAAATTCATATTTTGAAAAGATATATTTGTAAAAGAAAGATCAATTGTTCCTAAGCCTCTTATATACAGTAATATAATCGGGAATTCTATAATTGGATTGTTATCCAAAATGATTCTTTGCAATGCTACACTGTTCACAGGTAGAACTTCGATACCAATTGCAAGTATTTTATTATATCCCAGATCTAAAGAAATCAGTTTATTAAGGTAAAAGAGAAATTGTTTCGGTAACACGCTTAAACAGTTATGTGATAAACGTAGAAATGTAAGGCTTGATAACCGACTAAACACTCCAGGCGGTAAATCACTAAGTTTATTTTTACTAAGATCAAGGTACAGTAATTCAGTTTGTCTTGAAAAAGTTTGTTCCCTTATTTCTTGTAATCCAAGTTCAGTTAATATGATAACTTGTAGTCCTTTAACATTTTTAAAAATATTTTCATCAAAAAAGGAAATGTTGTTTTTGGAAATTCTGAAGAAGTGCAACCTACGACTTAATTGTATGTTCCTTCCTGTCGTAAGTCCATTATTAGTTAACGATAGCTGCCTCCGAAACATGTTGTATGGAATGTTAAGATGGTAGGAAGTACTAATATGATGATGTAGATACTCAGACCTTGATAAGTTATATGGGAGAAAAGCATCACGTATCGACCACGGAAATTCCACTGTGTTTGTTATATCACAATTCAGTACCTCTAATGTCTGTAGTTCGGGAAATATTTTGCGGAGCGTTTGTTGATTAATAGCTCCAATACACTGACCTAACAAAATCTCGTTTACGTTGAATGTTTCATTGTTACAATTGAACATATACTGCATAAAACTCATTATATCATTGTGTAAAGAGATAATACCTAGGGCTAGAATATTTTTGTATCCTTCACACAATGATCTGTAAGGTGTAGCTTCAAAAGACGTAAAATTAGCAGTCAATATAACAAAAACACGAGCGTTAGTTACCAAAAAGAACAAATCAATCTCCTCTGGATCAAAACCGCATTTGTCTAGATAAACGTAGCTTATTAAATTAGAACGATATGGTGCGTTTTCTAACTGATCAAAAGAAATCTCAATATATTCGTCGCAAATAAATCTAAAAATAGCAGTTGATAAGCTTCCTTTCGGAAAGTTATAATCGTTTATAATATCCGTTGAATTCAAATGACAATTATAGGCTGACCGAATTTGTATTTGACGTCCAATAGTTTCAACGGTTTTCGAATTAAGACTGTAGAGTGGTTGTAAATTGTATGGTTTAAGTTCCACCTGACATTCTAACCCACTGGGAGATGTCATCTGTACAGTTAATACTAATGTTATAGTTCCAATTAAAGTATCCATTCTGTCATAATATTGGATTCATGACCCCTTGACTTTCGTTTGATGTAGATACCTTTAAAATAGTATTATAAAGATGAGAATATTGCAACAGTTAAATTGTATTTATGCGTTAACTAAAAGTATTATCAATTAAAATAGCTAGATTTTTCTGTCCCAAGGTATAAAATAAAATTGCTGAACACAACACCCAATACAGATCTATCTATTTCACGTTTTTTTTTAATATTCTTTGAAGCTAATGAGACATTATAATCGAAATGACACGCGGAAAGTGTTTTGGTTTCTCGCAATTAAAACGGGAAAAAAACATTGAGCACAATGTCAATATTTCTAACATTATCATTTCATTTTAAGTTGAAAAGAAAGTGCATCACAATTCGTTGAAAGTCTGATGAAGTTTAAAAGGAAGTAGCAATCGACTTAGTTGAGTCTTTTGTCACGGATTTTTAAAGTTTCGTTATGTTGTGCTATTACACCAATGACTTGGAATAATGAGAGGATTGATCGCTCTCATTTGTATACATGTCTCTGTTCAAAGTCAATAGCCTACCATACTTGTTTTTTCAAAATTTTAAATTAATCATATAGTTATTTTCCCATTTGAATTGATTCACATTTTTTATGTAGGGTATTTTATAGTTTAATATATGGTATGGGGTTTTCTCCTTGATGAAAGACATGCAGGGACCTTCAATTATTTATTCGCATGTCATTTAAACTGTAGATGTGGTAGATAACTCGATTGTTGACTATTATAACACATATCGTCATGTTTATTTTAAAAGTTCTTGATTCTGATCTTTTGCCAAAAGCTCGTTTGTTTCAGTAGCGTAGTGTACATATATATTTTCCCCTACTGAAAACGTCTTAAGAAAAATAAAACAACTGTTACAATGATAAACAAAATTCTTCTTGTAATGACAAACGAATCCCATATTTCTCAAAATCTTTCACATAGAAAAAAGGACTATGCCCCAATATTATGCTGAATTAACAGACATATCCCAATTGAACTTCGTGTGATGATAATGGTAAAATTAATCATAAAATGCACAATATTATTTATTAAGGAAAACGGTCCTGGATCATATTAATAGTGTATTCAGTAAAACAAGTATAGAAAACTAACATCGAACTTATACTTACATACACACACAAGCTAACAATCCTCTTAATTAAATAAAAACATGGTTTTGCAAACCGATTTACTAAATTATTAATTTTTTTCAAGGAATTTCCATGTATGCTACCTATGTAAAATGATTGCAGTTGAATATTACCAGGAAATCTTATTTAGTACGTAAATTCACCCGGAAATGCCTACTATAACCAGGTAAAAATATGTGGTCGAAGTGTAATACAAAGTGACATTGTAGTCCGTTTCTTATAACAAAAACGCGGACAGACATTTAAACATATTGTTTTGATAAAAATCATATGAAATTTGGTTCACTGCCAGGACATCATACACATGATATAGAATCAATATTCCTTCTAAGGACGAACGTTTTATTCAAGTCATGCAATGTGGATTAGCTTTCAAGGTATCACAGCGCATGTATATACCTAAAGATAATTTAATATTTAACATAAGTAATTTTGCAGATGATCATAACATATCAGACTCTCAGCCACCAGTATTTATATTTCAAACATTGTCTTATGTATTTGTATGAGGAACTAAAACTTCTTACAATGATCCAAAACTGCAAAAAACTGACACAAAAGTATTTACTTTTGCTACTCAATTTTGAACACAGATGCTTTCGGCATTTCGAAATGTAGAAGATTCATCATGTCTTTAACACACATTTGTACATATCAGTTCTAGCAGAGCTGTATGTTTACATGCTTTGCTACCATAATACGGTAAAATTGAGAATGGAAATGGGGAATGTGTTAAAGAGACAACAACCCGACCATAGAGAAGACAACAGCAGAAGGTCACCAACAGGTCTTCAATGCAGCGAGAAATTCCCGCACCCGGAGGCGTCCTTCAGCTGGCCCCTAAACAAATATATTTACTAGTTCAGTGATAATGAACGCCATACTAAACTCCAAATTGTACACAAGAAACTAAAATTAAAAATAAAACAAGACTAACAAAGGCCAGAGGCTCCTAACTTGGGACAGGCTCAAAAATGTGGCAGGGTTAAACATGTTTATGAAATCTCAACCCTCCCTCTATAACTCTAGCCAATTCAGAAAAGTAAACGCATAACAATACGCACGTTAAAATTCAGTTCAAGAGAAGTCCGAGTCTGATGTCAGAAGATGTAACCAAAGAAAATAAACAAAATGACAATAATACATGAATTACATCAGACTACTAGCAGTTAACTGACATGCCAGCTCCAGACTTCAATTAAACTACTGATTGAAAGATTATGTCTTCATCATATGAATATCAGGTACAATCCTTCCCGTGAGGGGTTAAGTACCATACCATCATAACATATATGAGCAGAACATCACCCGTGTCATGCCAACAACTGGTTTTTTAAATAAATGTGTTTAGTTCCGACGCAAAGACCCTATAAGTGAATCAATATTAACGCCAAAATATGCAATCTTTAATGACCTGACAACAGTATCGTAACTATATACCTTCTTAATAAGACTATTTAAGGTTTTTTTAGCTTCTGAGGTGAATACTGACATTTTGGTAGTCCATTTGAGTGGTGAGAGAGTCAAATTCATATGTTTCTCAAATGTTTACGTAATTATAATATAATAGATACCATTAAATTGAAATATTCAATGTGTTACAAATGTAACATAAAACTCTAACAATAAAGTTACACAAATTTTGACAGCAGGCTTTCAAAAAAAAAAACCGCTTGATTATATATATATCTAAATAAATTTGGTGTATTTACTGTCTTCTGATTGGCTAAAAGAATTGGCTTTATTTTCAATGTTATCAATTTTTATGGAGACACGCCCACTCTAACGTTGTGTATTCATACGCAAACATCTGTGTACGTTGTTATTGGTATTAATATATATCTTTGAGCATTATTTTTGATAGAAATTTATTTATAATGAATGGCAATAATTTATTTTGAATTTATTGAACCATAAAATTAATTTTTGACTGTTCACATTTAACATAATCCGCTTCGCGGATTATTCAATGTATAAAAAATATATAAATTAAAAATATATAAATTAAAAATATATAAAAGCCATGCATTAAATGTATATGTATTATGTAAACAAATACATTAATACTTACGATATTGTATTTAGCATATGGTATGTGTTTATGTTTACTTGTAGGTAAAGACATTTAGACATTGGGATTGAGTTTTACTTTATCGAATGTTTCGGTCAACTTTTTGAGTGAAATTGCATACGATCAAATCATTTTTTTCCCAAAAAGTATATCCGTTTTATTCAATATTGTCCAACCTAATTTCGGGGAAATTTTCAAATTAAGCATTTTACCAGAAAATATCGAAATAAGGGTATTATCAAAACCGGATAAGAAGATATACACTATATATTTCATTTTATATTTGAGTATAATTATTATCTTTTTAAATGAGTTCGAGTTACAAAGTAGTTCAGTATCACAAAATATTTAAAACATCGTTTCTTGTGAAGATACACTGACACACTAACAGAAGAAGTCAACGTAAACTAACGCACACACATACTAATTTAAACTAAGGCTTAAATTTTTTTCTTTCCGACACGAACTTTTATTGTTCTCAAATCATATATTTTGATTTTACACACAGTCACCAAGGATAATTTATTATGAGGCTGACTTCTTGCAGGAACTTCTTAGGAAGAAAGATAAGAAGTTAGCAATATCCTTTAACTCTACTTTCCGCTATATAGATGACGTTCTTTCACTAAACAATTCAAAATTTGGTGACTATGTGGAACGCATCTATCCCATCGAATTGGAGATAAAGGATACTACAGATACAGTTAAGTCGGCTTCATATCCTGACTTACATCTAGAAATTGACAATGAGGGTCGGTTGAAAACAAAACTTTACGACAAAAGAGATGATTTCAGCTTTCCAATTGTGAACTTTCCATTTCTAAGTAGCAACATTCCAGCAGCACCTGCATACGGGGTATATATCTCCCAATTGATACGATATTCCCGTGCTTGCATTTCCTATCATGATTTTCTTGATAGAGGGTTACTGCTCACAAGGAAGCTATTAAACCAAGAGTTCCAAATGGTGAAGTTGAAATCATCCCTTCGTAAATTTTACGGACGCCATCACGAGTTGGTTGACCGTTATGGAATAACTGTTTCACAAATGATATCGGATATGTTCCTTACGTCGTAACTACAATCCCCTTCCCTTTCATGAATGTGACCTACCGAATTAGACTATTTACCGGATTTGTAATCACATCAGCAACACGACGGGTGCCACATGTGGAGCAGGATCTGCTTACCCTTCCGGAGCACCTGAGATCACCCCTAGTTTTTGGTGGGGTTCGTGTTGTTTATTCTTTAGTTTTCTATGTTGTGTCATGTGTACTATTGTTTTTCTGTTTGTCTTTTTCATTTTTAGCCATGGCGTTGTCAGTTTGTTTTAGATTTGTGAGTTTGACTGTCCCTTTGGTATCTTTCGTCCCTCTTTTATCATGCTGACATTTTGATATCTGTGTGTTATTACGTTGTTGACTTAATAAATAACGTGTATCTCGAATCAATTTATTGTTCCCGTGTGACGTTGGAATTTTCTGACGTCAGTCACGTAAAACAATGAATGTATTTTTAATTTCTGCCTTTTTTGTATATGTTTGTTTGTTTTCATATTGTAACACAATGATGACTGCTGTTCCCATATTTGACTATTTTACCTATTTTGTCTGTTTTGTTCACGCATCGTTGTAAATATAACGGAATTTGATGCGACTATCATACAAGTGAGAGGTTTAGTGCTATAAAATCAGGTTTAATCCACCATTTTCTATATTTGAAAATGCCTATACCAAGTCAGGAATGTGACAGTTGTTGTCCATTCGTTTGATGTGTTTCATCCTTTGATTTTGCCATTTGATTAGGGACTTTCTGTTTTGATTTTTCCTCAGAGTTCAGTATTTTTGTGATTTTCCTTTTTACTTAGTAGACTGTCGTCTTTATATGAGTGATTGTCATTAAATGACAATTGTGTTACCTGCTTTAGTGTTTTGAGCCAAAACCGAAGAATATAGAGATAAAATAAACAGAAAAATGATCAGTAATACAAGATCAACAAAGAAGGTTTTTTTGTTATGAATAATTTTCCCGTGATTGTCTACAGTGTTAGAAAGTGTCCTTTGTTAAATATACTCATAGACCTAAGTAAGCGGCACAGGCTATTTCGAGTCTCTATTTGATAATATGAGAATAACCAATAGAATAAATAATAAGTTCACTGGCACACTATTCGTCATTGCAAATCAGGGGTGGTGTTCTCGAAGCTATCTTAGGATTAGGACGTGTCCTAAGTCTATCTTATGTCAAGTCTTTGTCATAAGTCGTGTTCTCGCAGCTCTCTTAACTTATGATATGTCTCATTTTTCGTCCTAACTTTAGGACACCCAATAAGGTGTCTTAAGATCATCCTATCTTCATCCTAGCATAATAAAGTTTGGATTTCGCTTTGTGCACATTATTTTACATGAAAATGGACATGAAATGAAACGCACCATCGGTAATTAACTCGTATATAAATAAATTGTGTATGATTTTAAACTTTGAACTTCGTGTTTCACGATACGATTACACTACAAATTTAGTTCTCATTTCAAAACAAATTGTTTTCTAGTTTAAATTACAATTCATTTTGATATAATTACATTGGTAATTATGCCTTTCGTTCTATACATGTTATTATAAAATTCGTAAACAATTTTATTAAATAAATTTGTCATTAATAAATGTTTTATAAAAAATTACTTTAACGATTTAAAATTTTGACTAAGGACAACCCCAGATGCTTAAGAGCCGCTATACTTGATATATTCCTACGAACAGTAAAGGTATAACAAAAGTAACTTGGGAAGCTGATAAAAACTGACATCAAAAACGTTTTCAGTCAAATAAAAAGAACTGGGGTGGTGTTCTCGAAAGTATCCTAAGATTCATCCTAAGACACATCTTAGACCAAATTTAGGATGGACTTATAATCATCTTAGGACACTCTTAATTTGTGTCTCGAAGCTATCTCAGACCATGGAAGTAATATTTAGAAGGAATAACAACGACTAATTAGCATGTATTTATAGCATGCTGAGCTCTGTACTAAAGTCATACGATTTCATCCATTTATAGTCTCAGCGGTAAGACGCCTTTGGTTACTATCTGCGTTACCGCGGTTGTAAAAGCCATCTGGAATTTCTTATCAGTCACGTGGTTTTATCGAGTCCGGTTATTATAGCGCACCTGTGGGAAATCCCTAGTTTATTAATAACAAGGTAGCGCTGTATCACATAGAATATCTACCTTTAGAAAGAAATCGAATGGTGAAAAAAACTTGAAAAACGGACGAGAATTGTTCAAACTACAGCAGTTTAACATGGAAAATTGTATTTAATTTAGCATATTTTTGCTTTTTACCGTTTGTTTTAAACTGTTCTAAAAGTATTTTCCGGTTAAAAGCGGATCCCGAGTTAAACAGTTAAATACCGATGAATCGATCAGGTTTCACATGATGTTTAACAAAATAATGTAGGCAAATGTAGGCATAGATTTTTTTACTGTTGAAATGTGCAAAGTTTATCGAGATTGAATGAAATAATATTTACTTTCAAGTTTTCTAAATTTATGTATATGTCATAAATGTCATTGATTGCATTATTGAAACTGGACAACTAATACGGGGATAATATTTTCGTAAATATATATTTAAAAAGTGTTTATTGTGGAATGCTTGTATTAATATAATAAGCTATACAGCAAAAAATATAACAAACCGACGAAATGGGCTTGCATCTATCTGTCTTACGGTAAATTCATTTTTACACAAATTAGTTTATGTATCAAGAACTTAAATTGAAGGATAGAACCGTTTAGAATTGTTAATAATTTAATTGACTATAAATACACGAGAGATTTAGATTTTTCGTATTTAATAAAGGGTGTCCAAACGTATTTTTTGTACAGTCATCTTTTTAACTTTATACGGAAATGGTTTTTTAATTGTCTGTAAATTTTAAAATTGAAATGACACAACGTTGTTCTCCAATTTCGTATGTGATAGCTGTCGGTTTTAACTATTAAGTTCAAACTAACCAAAAATAGGGAAAAATTGGACTAAAATAAAAATTGAACGAATGACTCTTTTCGGCAGCGTACATCAACGGAATGTAACGAATGGACTATTCGGGTTACTTCGCATGTATATTCGACAAAAACTTGTCTGTTCGTAGTTCTCCGTGAACACGAAAATGACCGATAAGTGTCAGTGATTTGATCTATCACATGCGGAGAATAAACTTCCATGCCAGATATTGAACCAATTAACGAGTTATTGAAAGATGGGCGGTAACGCAGATGAAACCTTTGAAGTGACGACGATGTTATTCCTTCCAATATTACTTCCATGCTCAGACGCATCTTATGTTACTACGTCATAGACATATCCTAAGTCGAAATTTTACATCGTTAAAGTAGTTTTTTGATAAAACATTTAAAAATGACGAAACCATTTTAAAAAATTGTTTACGAATTTTATAAACACATGTATGATTTCAATTGTAATAATATCAAAAAGGATTTTAATTTAAACTGGAAAACAATTTGTTTTAAAATGATAATCAAATTTGTAGTGTAATCGTATCGTGAAACACGAAGTTCAAAGTTTAAAATCATGCACTATTTCTTTATATACGAGTTAATAACCGATGGTACGTTTCATTTTATGTTCATCTTCACGTAAAATAATGAGAAAAAAACAAGCAAAATTAAAACTTTAGTGTGCTATGATGAAGATAGGATGATCTTAAGACACCTTATTATGTGTCCTAAAGTTAGGACGAAAAATGAGATATATCCTAAGTTAAAAGATCTTCGAGAACATGACTTATGACAAAGAATTGTCATAAGATGGACTTAGGACACGTCCTACTCCTAAGATAGTTTCGAGAACACCACCCCTGTACTGTTCCTGACTTGGTGAATAATACGTTTTCCGACGAAAATAGTGAGTTATCCTGGTTTGGTAGCCAGATAAATTTCCCACTTATATGGCTGTTGTTCATAGTTCCGTAATAATGGGTACAAACGTCTCCCGCACTGCATGTATTATCCAATGCGTATTTTCATTCGGTCAAAATGACGCAACCGGGAAAAGAATTTGTTAAAATTATATAATAGTTATATGTACTGCCTACAGGACAGTGTTAGTAACTCAGACAGCCATAATATATAAAAAAAAAAGAAGATGTGGTATTATTGCCAATGAGACAACTATCCACAAAAGACCTAAATGACACAGACATTAACAACTATAGGTCACCTTCAACAATGAGCAAAGCCCTTACCGCATAGTCGGCTATAATAGGCCCCGATAAGACAATGTAAAACAATTCAAACGAGAAAACTACCGGCCTTATTTATGTTAAAAAAAATGAACGATAAACAAATATGTAACACATAAACAAACGACAACCACTGAATTGGCTCCTGACTTGGTACAGACACATACATAAATAATGTGGCGGGGTTAAACATGTTAGCGGGATCCCAACCCTCCCCCTAACCTGGGACAGTGGTATAACAGTACAACATAAGAAAGAATAATAACCGAGCCTACGAAAAGTCCATGCATCATGATAATGACCCGTTACTATAACTATTATGTTTATTTCTTTGAGAAACCATTTTTTTTTAAATTCTTATGAATTTCTTCAGATCAAACTGACTTGACACGTACCGAATGTGTCACACTTGAAGGTTAAACGTTAGAAGGCACCAACTCTTCCCTTCCCTAATCCAAGCACATTGGATGATTGTATACTTCCATGCTATTACAACGATAGTAAGCATAAACATTTTTTTTTTAATTGATGTCGTTAGTGTATTACACCATGTACACTGTCTCATTTAAAGGTTAATCAATAATTTCAAAACAAACTCAGTGTTTTTTTTCCTTCCTGTTATGTATGTTATGACAGCTTCAGTAAATATACAATGTTTCGTCATGCATAAGTCGCTCCAACTCAATGGAAAATGTATTGTCAAATATAGGACAGAATTTTATCTTATAACCTTGTATCCGGTTCTGACATTACATAGATATTTAAATCTTTTGTTGTATAAACATTTGAATTAGTTAAGCTTATATTTATAGGCGTTATTGTATGCATCGTATTACAGGATGTCACTATAGTATATATATACTGTTTAAATTTATATATATATATATATATATATATTTTGTTCACGTAGTCAAAATATCAACATCAATAGAAACGATGTATCGGTCCATGGAAAAATATCACTTCATGCACATGAAACAAAATCATTTCAGGTTCATGAAACAAAGTAATGTCACGTTCATGAAAACAAAATTACTTCACACACATTAAACAAAATCAGCACATCGAAGCTATCTTAGGATTATCTTAGCTAGGACGTCCTAACCAATTTCCCAAGTATTGGCGGAGAAGAAATATAAAACAAAACAGAAGACAAAAAAGATAACTACGTATTATATAAAAAAAATAACAAACCAATTATAAACTATATAATCGGTAAAAATCATGTTTTGCGTGAGTTGAAATCGGAGTGTCTCGGTTTTATTCTTTAATAGTTGAAAGGCAAATCTCGTGCATTTTTCATAAAAATACGGAGAATTCCAACTATTTTACTACTGCTTAAAAACTAATACGTGTGAAAATGAAAAAAAAGACGAAATTCAAATATATCCTTAAGTTAGGACCACCCTAAGACCATCTTAAGACACCTCAATTGGTATCCTAAAGTAAGAACCATTCCTATGATTTTCCTAAGTTGAGACATGTTTGATAAACCCACTTAAGAATAAGATGTGTCCTAAGTTGGTCTTAGGTACTTGAAACAAAAACATTTTATATTCATGAACACAAAATCTTTTTAAGCACACAAACAAACACGATAAAGAAAGGAATAATGTGTTCTGGCTGTTTATCCTATCTTAGTTACTGATATGCTTCGAAAATGTTTAAGTAAACAATTTACTGAAAACACAGCAGATTAACAAAACAAATACAAGCAAAGCTAAATAGGATCTTTTTTTTTTTTTTGTCTCTGTACAAATTTTAATCGTGCATTTTTTAATGTATCTTTTGCAAATGAATAAATGAGGAAAAGTTGAGATACGAAAACATAATATTTCCAGTTGTTTATTCGTTTACCTGTAAGGAACCTCACTTGTCAATGAATGTCTTTATCTAAAGGTTTTTGTTTTTTATTTGTTCTTTTTGAATACTTGATATTGATGGTAGATTCTGGTGAATGAGAGCTTGGTACATTGCAAATTTTCGTTCTTCCCTCTCCGGGATTCGAACTCATGCTATTGAGATATCAAGACAACATCGCCTGCACTGTCCAGCGCTCTAGGCCACTCGACCACCTAAACTTAACTAGTAATTCAGCTTACGGTGATCTTGTGTTACCTTTCCTAGTCAGTAGAATGTAGAGTTGTAACATAATACATACTATTATATAACACATGACGATGGAATTGATTGCATATTATCTAAATTATCTGTCATAAAGAATCGTAAGTTGAAGTCATAAAAATAATAATTAAAAAGTATATAAGTCGTGTGAATAGCAAATGTATGCCTCATCACATCATTTTAGTACTACTAATACTCTTTTATGAATAGCTTGCTTTCGTTAAGTTTGCAATTGGTATACTTTTTTTTTTTGTGTTTAAGATAACGTGTAAAATTTTTATTTTTTTAAAAATAAATTGAGAATGGAAATGGGGAATTTGTCAAAGAAACAACCACCCAGAACAGACAGCAGCAGAACACCAATAGGTCTTTTTTCTTACTCTAGCATTAACGTCTGTCCTTATATGTCTGGTATGATATGAAGTAAGCTATTCCAGATATCCAATTCCTCACTGGTGTGTTACCAACAGTAGCATAAATAAATTGAGAATGGAAATGGGGAATTTGTCAAAGAGACAACAACCCGACCATAGAACAGACAACAGCAGAACACCAATAGGTCTTTTTTGTTACACTCTCATTAACGTCTGTCCATATATGTCTGGTATGATATGAAGTAAGCTATTCCAGATATTCAATTCCTCACTGGTGTGTTGCCAACAGTAGCATACAGTCATTTGTTAGATAAAAAGAGTATGACGTATGTTCACCCACACAAATGTGTATATTTTTAAATGTCTGTTGTCACAATTGGCATTTTATTTAATTGCTTTTGTGATTCAATATCATTGTTGATAATGGTAAATACCAATTTAATAATTATATTCGATTATATAAAACAGGTTATTTGAAAGAATAGAATAGATGATTGAAACGGGAAAGTTTCAAAAGAAAACAACCCAAGGCCACCAATTGGTCCTCAACGCAGCAAGAACAAGTATGTGTCCCCAGTACACGGATGCACCCCTCGAACTAACGTTTTCTATGTTCAGTGGACCTTGAAATTGGGGTCAAAAGTTTTATTTGGCATTAAAATAAGAAAGATGATATCATAAGGAACATGTGTACTAAGTTTCAAGTTGATTGGACTTCAGCTTCATCAAAAACTACCTTGACCAAAAACTTTAACCTGAAGCGGGACGAACGGACGGACGGACGAACGGACGGGTGAACGAACAGACAGATAGACGAACGAATAGACAGACGAATGAACGTACAGACCAGAAAACATAATGCCCCTCTACTATCGTAGGTGGGGGCATAGAAAAGACTACTAGCAATGACGATTCATATAACATTGAATATAATCTCACCATAGATACAAGGATTGAAATTTTTAATTTACGCCAATCGCGCGTTTCGTCTACAAAAGACTAATCAGTGACGCTCGAAAAAAAGGGCAAATAAAGTACGAAGTTAAAGAGCAATTAGGACCTAGTGTTTTACTTTCGAAACATTGATGAACAAGAAAGTGTCCAAAGTACACGGATGCCCCATCCGGACTATCATTTTCTATGTTCAGTGGGCCGTGAAAATGGGACAAAATCTCTAGTTTGGCATTAAAATTGAAAGATCATATCATAGGGAACTAAGTTTACTAAGTTTCAAGTGGATTGGATTTCAACTTCATCAAAAACTACCTCGACCAAAAACTTTAACCTGAAGCGGGACAGCCGGACGGACGAACGAACGAACGAACAGACGGACGCACAGACCAGAAAACATAATGCCCATAAATGGGGCATAAAAAGAATAACCAAGTTCATTATTAATTTTATCATTTATTTTAAGTACGTGTGTTATACGTGTAAAAATGGATTGTCCAGCAATTATACATGTAAAAATGGATTGTCAGGAAAACTAATAGCATCTCAAGATGTTTTTTTACAAATATTTTCATTTTTCTAGATTATATTCAGTAACCGTCCTGGCTATGCTATACGAGTCATAATTTAACTCATGGAATCAAGTAGAATAACGTATTCAAGTCTTTATGCTTGTTGTATTGATAAATAAACAGGTTATCATAATAGATCGACCTGTTGATTCTGGCTTGTTTGATCAATGTCCAGTGGCAAGTATTTCATGCATAAGTATATTATGAGAAAGTAAATTGTTGATGCATGGACTGCTTTTATCAACACAAAGGTACATCAAGAATGCACGAGTTGTTGTGCCTAAGCACATACTTAAAGTAATGAGGGGAAAACAGGGCGTATATGTCTAATAGATCTGACAGGCGAACGGACGTCGCAAAACATCACTGTTGAGCTACTAATTAATTCTGTTTATCATCTTTGAAGACATATACATGTGATGAAACGTTTAAATTATTTTTACATAAATAAAATTGTCTATCATAATTGCGAAAAAAATCAACTTTCTGATGACACGTAATAAACACTCATACATTTTGTACTAGCTCTAATCAACTGTTAGTCATGGATTTAAATGATGTTATTTGTATTTAAGAATAATTCTCAAAATGAACTTTCCGCTACACAAGTATTCATATTTCATATTCCAAATGGTTTACCAAAAATGATTTTTTCAAAAAATGAATGACGAATTCATATTGTACTACATTTCGCCCACACCTCTTATTGTATGTTACACTGGATAGATTAAACTACAATGTATGTATTTTAAACATTATCATGGTTCAGTACTCGTCAAAAGTTTTCGTGTACATATGTTTATTTTTAGTATCTTCAGGTGTTTCCCGAGACTGTTTATGTAAATTTAAATTCTTGGTAATCTTAAACACTTAATAAATAAATATTTGCATAGATACTCTTACCGGGGGTTCCCCTTATAAACATTTTTGAAAATAGTGGTTCGATTCATAAATTTATTTTTATTTTATAAGACGGATTGTTAACTGATTTATGAACGTAAGTAGATATACACGTTACTACATTTTTATATTCCCTACTGATGCTAAAATACTGTTTTCTGTTCTTATGTCGGGTTGTTGTCTCTTTGACACATTCCCAATTTAAATTCTCAATTTTATTTGAAATATTGTGGGCCTCGTTCTTGTCACGTCTTATGTCTGCTTCAGTTGGTTTATTTATCAATTTTGTCACCACAACGGTACTCTAAACAACTATCATAAAAGTAAGAGATTTAGCTAGCTTCAATTCCAGGTTCAACTCATCATGACCTTCGGATGATACCTGTATATACTAAGTCAGGAATATGGCAATATGAATTGTTTTTTACTTGTTCCGTTGATTGATGGCGTATGATTTTGTCAGTTTTTATATACTTCTCCTTTTTACCATTTGACTAGGAGCTGAATATCTCTGTTAGACTTTCCCCAGGAAAGCTACACTTTTGATTAAAAATATATGTGCCCTATCTAATGTCATAGGCACCTATCCCCCCTATCGAGAAATTAGGTTGGACGGCAGGGTTAGGGTTTATATGACAACTTTAGTCAAAGACAATCCATTTTTTTCCTCTATCACATGCGGACAGATGATTTGCTTGGTGCTTGACACAGATAGCTATCATAATGCTACTTACATTTAAACACTTTTGTAAACATGAAAAAAGATAAAAATGATAAATAATTTGAATCGTACAATAGATTATCAGGGGTTTTTTTCTGAAAAGGACGAAAAATAGGTAAAATTTTACTTTTGAAAGAATAAAGGTGGCCCAAATAAGTCATTTTCTCCTTGTAAGTTTGAAAAATATCGTATTCTTAGTGCAAAATTAAATGTTTTTAATAAACACTAAAAATGAAATCCAACAGTTAAACAAAATAAGAAAAAAAAAGTTCTTTTCTTTTGTTTTTGAAATTTAAAAAAATGTTGAACGTTTATCATTCTATGATGCAATTAAAGATAATTATTTTCTTAGTACAAATTGTATTGAATATTTTTTTAGCTCCGGGTACAGAATATTCATTGTATCGTATTTCAATGACAAAGACGATTGTGTCGACTGTAAATATTTATCGTGGGCCGAGTTTTTAAATCTACGTCACACTTATCCGGGGGAAAAACTTTAAATAGAAAGAATTTTAAATGAATGAATTCAATGACTTCTGTTATTTAATGTTTTATATTCCATTTGTTTAACATGGCGTAAGTCATTAATGTATTTATTGATAATGTGTAAGTTTTTCCTTTTTCACATGTCTTTCTTTTCAATTCTTATTGTGTTTTTTATAGTTCGGATGATATGCTGAAAACGAAATGTAAAAATACATACATTAATTTGAATAATTATGATGATTTTTTTTGTTAGTTTTGATTGCAATGAAGTCATTTTGTACTGACATGACGTTAAGCAATGATCATCGATCAATCAATCAATGTATCAATAAATCGTTAGCCTGTACCTAGTCAAGAATATCATTTCTTATCCCTTCGTTTGATGTGTTTGAGCGTTTGGTTTTGCCATTTGATTAGGGACTTTCCGTTTTGAAATTTCCTCAGAGTTCGGTATTTTTGTTATTTCACTTTTTTTATAAATCAACAAATCGATTTTAGCAAGACTACCCATTTCAACTTTATTATTATTTTTTTTTCTTCAGTTGTTTATAGCAGACTGTGACCACAGGAATTCATCATTATTATGAAACATATGAAAATGTGTAAATTACAATTGTATCTCTACGTGATTGGACTTTCCACTGTCCTGGTAAGTATTGTTGAATAAATAGTATTATATATACAGTCATGTGACATTTTCCTAATTCAATATCATACTCAGTATCACTTGTATGTTTACCCCCATTTTAAAATTAAGGAGTCGTGTTTTGACTCAGATGAAACTACAATTCACCAAAAACATAAGAAAAATGATGTTCCACCAAAATGTGCATTACACAGGCAGATGTCTCTGAAAAATATACTGATATATTTTTATAGACAATTGTCATGATATACAAAAATCCAGTGTAAAAAATAATTCAAGAAATAATTCGCATATACGTATTAATTTGGATACGATTATTATAAGGGTGAATCAAATGCGGGAATGACACGGGATATTAAATACTGTATGTACCTTTCAACGAAACACGTATACGCCTAAAAATACCCCAACTAAATAGATACATACTCTCCAAGATCAATTTACACAGGAACAGAAAGGGAAAAACAATAGTTTGATATACAACACTTAAGCTGCTACATGAGTTAATTAATACAAAAGTCAATAGTCACACAATTTCAAATTTTCGAACGTTGTATAAATGTTAACTACTGACCTCGTCCTACATGTACCTTAGTGAATTGTTCATTGTGATAATATATTTTTATGTTTTTTTAGGCTGATGTTCGTGAAAATTCTGATGTCCAGTATATATCTAGATTGTTTGGAAATAAGAGGCGGTTATGTATTCCAATTGTAAATTGTCCACCAGGTAAAAGTCAAAATTTAATTTTAAATGTATGAATATCAAGATTGAAATATATAGATTTAAGATGAATATATATATTCACTCATTCGACGGGGAATACGACCAATCCTTGCGTTTTTCGGGCTTCTTTTCTCCTGTTATTTTAGTGCCCACAAACTTCAATTTTATGCGTTGTAAGTACTTTTTTCTATAGATCACAGCTTTCAGAACACATTGTCTGCTATTTTATTTAGCGAACTCTTGCTTGTTTTTTAGTTGTGTAAACTGTATTGTAGTTAGTTTTTATCTAATATAAAAATAAAACATGCCGTATGAGGCCATAAGAAACTAAATGACACAGAAATTGACAATTATAGGTCACTGTACGACCTTCAACAATGAATAAAACTTGCAAATGCTTATTTAAAATTAAAAAGGATTGTATTTTTTTTAAACATATCAATATGTTCCTTTTACTTGGTTTTTGATATATTTTCAGTTGATCACTTTAATCTACAAACAATTATACTAAAGATATACAAAATAAACAGTGTCATTTATAACAGAGTTATACTTGTGTTCATTTGTAACAGGAAATGAAATATTACCATGTAGTGATGATCATACCAAAGATATATGTCACCCTTGTCCGTTAGATTTGGTCCAACCTAACTACATCCAATCAACACAGGACACCAAGCAAACAGAATGCTTTAAAAACAAAAACAAGGATAAATGTCATGCATCAGGTATGTAGTTTTTCTTTTCAAAATTTTAAATGTGAATCTCATTCTACATGTTTCTAAGAAGTAAAATTGAGTAGTATATAGGAAAAAAAAGATACCGCGCTTATAATTTTGTACGACAGACGCGCGTTTCGTCAAAAAAGAATCTTTAGTGATGCTTGAATTAGAAAAGGAAAAAGGGAAAGTAAAGTGACAGATGGGTTTAATGACAGCTTGGTATCTATATTTAGAGGTTATGTCAATGAGAACATTCTCTGATACTGTATTATTATTTATCATTTTGTATTGTTTTGCTTATACCCGTTCTGTTCTCTGTGTTTTGTTTTGTTTTGTCTTGTTCATTTTTGTTTTTGTTTTCTACATTTACGGATATATATTAAACATTTAAATGATTTTTTTTGAACTTATTTTTTATAAGCGTTTTTCAAATATTTTCTCCTAAATATTTAATTCCATCTACCTTTACTATGTCAGGTGCCTTGATATTGGCTCAGAACGACTTAGAGGAGAAAGTGACTACAGATTCAAAAAACAAAAGATCATAACCCATAAGTCAGAAAGAAAAGTGACAATAAATTGCCAAAAAAAAAAAAAAAGAGGACAAACGCTGAAAAGGCAAATAACTGCTACATGTACATACAACCAGGTATTACATAAAAAAAACCTAACGAATGAGCAACACGATCCCACCCAAAGACCAGGGCTGACATTCTGAAGCAAAGTTACGTATAAAAACAATGCATTATTATTACTTACATCTAAAATATGAAACAGACAGCCGATTTGTAAACTTATATTTTTTAGTAATTAAAAATTGTCAATTTCAGATATTGAGCCAAGTCGTACTTCCAATGCTAAAATGTGTAGTTATGCCAAGTTTTGCCAGTGTAATACTGATGAATGTTACTATGGAGATCCGTGCGCATGCATGAAAAAGATGGAGACGTGTGGTGTCGGAGAAACCTTAAATGAAAATGGAAGTAAGTCAAATTGAATTATACATAATCATGCAATTTGAAATATAGTATGTATACAACATTTATCTTTTGATCATAAATACATCAAGCATCTATTTTGTGTTAAAAGCAGTGCTTTGGTGTGCTCTGTTTAATATTCACAGCTTCTTGGTTATTAAGACGAACCAACCCAGGATAAAAAGGGGGTTCCAACCATAGGTTCCTATTCAAATGCATTGATCGTCCCAGAAAAAGGGGGATTCCAACCTCCGGATTACCCCTGATCCGCCACTGTTGTGGTAATATAAAACCAGCTGGAATTCAGTATAGAGGTGGACTATAGACATATTAGATCTAAAGTAAGGAAAAGTTTAAAAGTTATCAGGACAAATAAAATATTTAGAAAATCCTTCTCAAATATGTCAACCCGTTAACTCTTTAAACTTTAATTCTATAATGACTATGATCAACATGTTTTTTTTTCTAGCATGTGTACATTGTCCGTATGGTACATGGAAGAACGAAACAGGTTGTGGCCCTTGTATCAGCACTGGTGACAGTGTTGTAGTCAAAAGGTGCGTTATTTATTTCTTTGATATTACAGTCTGTTGCCTACAGTAAATAAAAGTAAAGCAAGCAAGATCCAAAAGTTTAAGATACAACTCAAAAAAGAAAAAAAGAAATAAATACAAACAACAGTTCACCAAACTTTAATAATTTTCATGATCCTACCAAAAAAAAAAGATGAGCTTAGGTGTTCGAAAGGGTCAAGAGTTCATGCTTCTCTCATATCACCTTTCGTTTAATTTTTTTAAAATAATTTGGTGTATCATACCAGATGATAAGATATAAGCATTTTCGAATAAGTATGTCAATAATGAAATCGATTAAAAAGGACGAGCTACACAGGGAAAAGCAAAAACCACAAATCGAAAATAAAAGCAAATAACAAAAAAAAACCAAAAAAAAAAACCACATAAAATACAGTCCACGAAAAACTACACAGAATTTTTTCAATTGATACTCATAATGCAATATTGCATTATAAACTTCATGTTCTTGATAATGCATAAATGCTTTTATGCTTAATTTTAACTGAACTCTGTTTTTTTGTCCTTGATTTTTAAATAGAAAAGCTTCGTTTGATTTAAAGAACCGTTTTTTTAATTTGTTTTTATGTTACAACTTTCAGCTCCACGGTACAGACTACAAATAAGCCAGTTAAGAGGTAGGACCATCTTTAGTTGTTAATTTCGGTTTATCAATCATTCAAGGGTAGACATAAACAGGTTTTTTTCATAGTTAACATTGATTTATTACAGACATACCCATATAACTCTCAGCTGTTACACTGAAGAAAAAAAATATCTTATTCTAGTAGGCCCAAACAAAACATTTCTGTATGTGTAACAGATTTTCGGTTTTGAACCTGACTAACGGCATGACATAAAGACATACAAACAAATTGTTTTCCTTTGATATAGATATATAGAACAGATGTTATTAGATATTTTGTTTATCAAAATAAAGGAAATCGGGAATCAAACGTATGCAAGGTTGAATATAAAAAAAAACTATCGATGTTCAAACGAACAAGACAAATCTTTGCAAAGACATTGGATTATTTTTTTTATTACCGACTTTTGACCCCGGAGTTTATATTTTACCGACAGGTTTCTTACTTTGACAAGTAAGAGCAAAAAATGAAACAAAATCAAGCTTACAATCGGTACAATTTGAGATGGGGGAAATAACTGAAGTTATATGTTTTTTTAACACTACAAAATCATAAGAAAACAGTAAACTCCTCCCCATACCTAATTGAGCAATTATTATTTTGTTTGATTTTACTCCTATGCGCTCTTACCTGACCGAGTGCAAGAATGTGCAACCACACAGTAGATATTCTTTCAAAAGTCAAAAATAAGGAGAAAAAAGTCTTTAGAAGCGTGTAATACACGTATCAACAAACCGATATTTACAAAATACTCATCTTTTAAACTATCTGAAATGAAAAAGAATACACACAAACATTCCGATAAGGTAAATATCCATTCGTCTCAACTCGGCCGATTCCGTACCCTCATCTTATACAATGAGAGTAGCGGATTCTGCCGAGGATTGACGGATGGGTTAATATCGTGCCAGCCCGGCATCAATAGACGGATGAATTATGCATGGCCTCGTTAATATAGGAGATCTCTATTAACCAAGTTGTTTAATGAATTTTTGGCTGAATATCATTCTTTACATTCAACAATAAAATGCTCTGTTGATGGTTAATGGTAGCTTTTTGTTCTTTGTGAAACTAGTGAGCACAGAGGTGAATCCAAGGGTGCAGGGTTCCCCCCCCCTTTTTTTACGATCAATAGGTTTGAACGGTATCATTTGGTTGGACCCTTCCTTTTTATAATATTAATTTACGTTTTTTGGTTGAGTTTAAGACTATCAATTGATATTTTATCGTGTGTTTTTCTATGTTGTGATGTTATGCTATTGTTTCAGAAAAAGGGAGAAGGTTTGGATCCATTAAAACATTTAATCCCGCTGCAAATGTTTGCACCTGTCCTAAGTCAGGAATCGGATGTACAGTAGTTGTCGTTTGTTTATGTAATTTAATTTCTTGTTTCTCGTTTTTTATATAGATTAGACCGTTGGTTTTCCCGTTTGAATGGTTTTACACTAGTAATTTTGGGGCCCTTTATAGCTTGTTGTTCGGTGTGAGCCAAGGCTCCGTGTTGAAGGCCGTATATTGACCTAAAAATAAATATATATATATATATATTTTTTTTTTTTTTTTTTTTTTAAATTGTTATTTGGATGGAGAGTTGTCTCATTACCACTAACACCACTTCTTCCTATATCTAAGGTCTGCCCATGCATGATGTACAAACACCGAATAAACTTACCAATCAAAATACTATCACAAAATAAGAGTTTTACAAGAATTTTTTCAACAAACTTACTTCCTCCATAGATATTTAGTTATTTTAAAAACTTTTTAATGGTTTGTGTTTTACAGGGAGGACACTATTAAAGTTGCCACAACAGAATCTCACATACTTTCTACAGAGAAAACAGGTAAATTGATTATTGATAAGAACAGGGGGTTAATTGGTAAAGTAGGCAAAGGAATGCAAAAAACGTTAACATTATAGATGGGATATGAACAATACAAACTCGAAAAGACGAAAATAAATGATGGTGATGTGATGGACACAAACATTAACCAAGTTGCACAGAACAGCTCTGAAATTTTAACAGAAAGACTTAAGGAATGGAGTTTATCTTTGCCAAAATGGATACATGAACACATTTGAAAATAAAAAAACAATAACAATTTAGTTTGTGATGGACTTTCATTTAAACATCTATCTGCTTATTGAACAGCGAATCGATGAAAATATTTTGGAGTCAACATTATTGCTTAGTTTTCTAGGATTCATTTTATCCTTCCGTTCTACTAAATAAATAAAAGTAACTTATTAGTAAACTGCACTCAAAGTCCAACTTCATACATATTGAGTATTTTAACATTGTCCTGTGACTTTTTTATGCATTGTTTATTAAGATTTTTTTATTGTGTGTCTATCAATTATAATACTTTTGATTGTGCGCTCCTGTGTTTTTTGTTTACACCAGTAATGAAGAATATCAATGGTAGTTGATTTTTTTTAATTTATAATGGAACTTTATAATATCTTTTTACCTAGAGAGTACCACTATTCAAAGGAAAGAATCGTTTTCGATCCCATCAGTTGCACGCGTAACTATGGAGCCTTCATCTAGCTGGTTAGTTGCCATGTAAGTATCCATCACTTAACCTTGAACCTACTAAATTAAACAACAAAATACTGTATTTTTGTCATTTTGGTCTTAATTTTACGTATATATATATCAGTTATGATAGTAAACAGCAACGTATAAATTTGTAGACTTAGTTACTGCCCGGTATGCCATTGGCAAGTAGGTCAGCAACACAGCAAATAACAAGACAATTTTATTTCCATTTTAACTAAGTAAGCGTATTGTATAACATTGAAATAAATGTCTTTCGCATAAGTGAACATCATTACAATATCATGAATTAAGGATGTACTTAGGTCAGGTTTAGGAATATATGTTAGATGTTCGGGCTCCTTTTTTTCCCATGAAGATACAGGGTGCAATATTTTGCCCCATAAAACCCATTTTTCTTTGCACATTAGACTCTGATAATCCACAAATGGTCATTTACCAAAGTTTCAGCAGATTCTTGATTACTTTTTTTTTAATTTAAGTTCCAAAAAATACCAATGCAACTATTAAGGTAAAAGTTCGAATTAGCCTTTTACAGACATTTGAAAAAAAAATATATCTCAAAATTACATCTGAAACGTTGTGCACGATGTTCCTACAACACGACGTTACACTAAAAAGGCGGCGTCAAAGAGGGTTTTTGACTTTGATTAATTTTTGCAAGTTTTATTCGTTTTTTTTATATGTTATTGGTTGATTTCTGGTTCTGTTCTTTTTGTGATATCATTTTATCATAAATTACCTCAAGTTGTGGAAATCGATTTAATAATGTTTACCTTTTAAGTTATTTCACCTAAAATGCAGTGCTTACTGTCGCAAGTAATGTAGATAGGAAAAATTGGACGGAAGTACTGTACATGTATACGGTTTCCATAAATAATGTGCAAAACTTTTATCATAGGATGTTTAACTTTCATGGTGCATATCATCTGTTATTGTAAAATTTCTATATCTTAATTCAACCCCGATACAAATATATCTGACACTCTGCAAGTAAATCGAAACTTTTTTTAACCTTGATTAATTAATTTGAATAGAATTGTATTTTTCTTGGCACATAATTCGTCGAAATACACCCCTTCAATTTCTTGAATCTTGGCTTGAGAATTATTTTCCAAGTCTTCTAAAGTTGCTTGTTTAAATTGTTTAACTTCTGATATACATTTTAAAATATAGTAATCTACTCCTGAATTGTCCGTAAAACGGCTAATATAATCTCGGGTTTTATTAATTCAATGAAACGGTTTTCGTCGCTGTTTTGGATTTGTCTTTAATTTAATTACCTCCATTTCATGCACAAGTTAATATTGACGAAAAGTTCCGGCTTCGCTAGTACATGTAGTACAGGAATTACTTTCAGTTATAACATGAATAGCAGGACACATTGCGAAGTAAAACATTTCGTGGACTAGTATTAAGTCTTTTGATATAATTGGTGAATGCACCTTACTGAAGTGACGACTTTAAATGATCTATTTCGTAGTCCTTCCGCAACATAAATTAAAATTCGCATTTTACATTTAGAGGATTGTCTTGGTGTTTCCAATTTGTCTTTGCAAAAGTTGAACGAAGTTCATGTAATTATGAGATTTAATTTCCCTTTTCACGATTCTTTTAAAAAAAATCGATAAAAGCTATAAACGATCAATAAAAATTGCAAAATTTAACCTGTGTCGAATCTATGTCCCGGCCGGAGTCTATACATGTAGCAACATGCACTATTCTTTTTTTTTCGACAGCCATCAACATCTTTTTCCAAATTTCACCAAACGATTTGTTTTAATTATCATGAACATTTAATTGAAACTTTAGGACATGTAACGTCGGAAATTAGCGTTTTTCGGATTTTTCGACGTTTTTCGACGTTTGGACAAAATGGCTACCGTTTTGTAATGTGTTGAAAAAATTTATTCCTTTAAGACCCAAATATGTAGTAAATAAGAAAAGAATTTTCGCATTTTGTACTCTTCCTGTATCTAACTTTATAGCTTTATATGCGGCCACCGAGTCAAATGAAATTTGGCATAATAACGGCTTTAACGCCACAAAGAACCGACACATGCCGTTGTTCCTGCCAAGTTTCCGAAAGATCAGAGAATAAGAAATATGATCACTATACATAAGAGTCAAAACAGTTTTTCATAAATGTAACGTTGGACATCCGTTTTTTTCACATAGCTTTGTTATTTTAATCCTCAAATATACGAGATATAACTTAGTATATGATCAAGAGCTAAAAAAACATAATTTAAAACATATATTGAATTTGTTTTAATAGTGGTTCGTGTTTGCTAACATTTTCATTTTGTTTTGCGGAGGAAATTTCGAAGATTGTGTTACAAATCCTAGGGGTTGTAGGAACAGCGTGCGTAACGTTAGGAGCTTTATTCTTTTTTTTTGTACATAAATAAGACCGTTAATTTTCTCGTTTGAATTGTTTTACACTGTCATTTCGGAGACTTTTATAGCTGACTATGCGGTATGGGCTTTGTTCATTGTTGAAGGCCATACGGTGACCTCTGGTTGTTAATTTGTGTGTCATTTTGGTCTCTAGAGGACAGTTGTCTCATTTGCAATCATACCACATCTTTTTTATATTCATAACCTATCAATACTTTTAACTTATTTTGTTCCCTAACTTATACTCTTCGGACATTAAAGCGATTTGAAATTCCGGACTTTTTTAATTTTACCTAAACACACCGACGTTACGCACGGTATTGCGTCGCAAAATGTAACATGAAAAATTGACAATTTTGAATCCATACACGTTACGTTTTCTGATCAAAAGCGAATTTGCGCTATTTTTCAAAAAATATTGCAGAGTACCTTCTCGGCCGATTTTTATCAAATAAATACCATAAGATGAAGGATTGATTCAAGTTTTATTGTTTATAAGGCCATGAGTTTTGTAAGAATCGTTCTTTTTTATGAGTTGAAAACAATTGCAAATTTTTCCAATTTTATTTTGGTCAGAAAAAGTTCTGGTAAAAAAATCTTTGCGCTTATTCTTAATACCGGAGGGACACATGAGAAAATAAAACTTCAATCATTTCTACATCTTAAAGTTTTTATTTCATAAAATAATTTAGAAAAATATAATTTTAATTTGTTTTTAGTGGAAATGATTATTTTTTTAGGATGAAATCACTTTTGTCCAACATCTGAATGTGCAATTTTTCAGACTACTAGTATATATGCAAGGCTCTTTCTCCGTTTTTTTTCAAGGACTTATGGTTATCTTTGCAATTTAGATATACAGTATTTATATAATTGTTTAAAGTTTATAAGACCGTTGTACCTTGGATTCTAATCTGTAAAGATGGTTTTTAGATTTGTGTGAAAACTTTTGACCATAAGAAATTATCCCTAGTTCTTCCCCCTTTTCTCACTGTGTCTATAAAGGGTCTAATCCTGATGTGTGTGGGTTTTTTTTATTTCAAATCCGAGTGTTATTTTGATTCAGCAGACCATTTTGGAATGAACATTTCCCGGCATCATTTTAACAGCCTAGCCGGATTAGTGTGTATTCATATAAAGGGCGCAGCTGTGCAGAAACGTCTTAAATTACGCCCTTGTACATAATGGCTAGACAAAGGGAATGCTTTCTAAAATAAGATTATAAGGTCATGATGTTAGTGAAAACACCTAACTCATATGGCCATTTGAATGAACTTATAGTTTGTATATTTTAAAAATGTTGATTTAGTATTATAAATGCACATTTTCTATCTATATCACATATTTCATCTAAGGAATGGAAGAAGATAACGTTTGGACATAGTGGCTAGACATGCGATTTATTAAAATTCTGCTCCATAAAAAAGTTTGTTTTACATTTGAAACTATGAAAATGCTTACGTTTTTTCGGAACTTTTTATTTAGTATACTTTTATTAATCTTAATATGATTTAATGATATAATAACGATAAAAATGTAATCTGAAATCTTGAATAACTTTCCTCAAAACATGTAAAAACGGGTTCCTCTGCTTAATATTTTGTTGACGACTTGCTTTAAATTTCGTCCTACGCCAAAACACCGGGTACAATGTATGATGTCAGAAAACAAATCTATTAGGAAGTTAAAAATACCAAATGTCGCAGATTTTATGTTCACAATTACAACAGAACATAGGAAAATTCATTTTATTCAATCTGAAAATGTTACGCCGGACAAGCGATTATTAACGTAAAATTGCGATTTTCATGATTAATAAAAATAAATGTAAGCTATAAAATTTATAGAATTATGTTAAAATAAGAAAAAAATGTGAAGGCCTTTTTGTAGATAACTGCATTTAGATGGATTTATTTTTATAGCCGAATGGTTGCTGTTCTAAAATCATATTGGAACGAAATTTTAATCCGAACGCACTACCTTAACGGGGATATGGAATCGTCAACGATGCAGTAACCCAACACAAATAATATACAAAAGACAAAAAGAAGGCAACGTACGGTCTTTAATAACAAACGGGCAGTGACAGGTGTTTTGTCATTATGTCAAGCTCTGAATCTTTTCGAGTCTCATTATTAATAGTTTTGTATTATATTTTCAGTGTAATAGTTTTGGTACTAATGGTAGTTGTGGGAATCATTCTGATTGCAGGTATACTTCTGAAGTATACAAGACAAAAGAATGACGGTGAGATTAAGAAATTATTACTTTTGTTATACTAGAATTGTTAGACAATAGAAGACGGACAACACTTTTACAGGAGACAAAAAAAAAATGCATTTATCATGTTTAATATAAAGTTTATCATTATTATAAAAATCGAAAGTTATCGATTCACTTCCCTGTATGTACTGATACTGTGCAAAAAGATCGATTTTACAAAGGCACTCACAGTTCATACTTTTACATGCGGCGCGTATACAGTGTTAGTAAGAAGATCGACTCTGACTGAATACGACAATATAGGGTGCTAAAATGTAGAGTTTGAGTTTGATTCGACAATACCAGTATCTTTCATTATGCGTTGTTGCTGCACTTTTATAAAGATTAAATCATAATACTGAAATTCCATGTCATTTCTCTTTAGGTGCTGATAAAGCTGAAGAGGGTCGACTTCTTGACCATCAACAAAATAACGGAACAAATGGACACTATGCTGAAGCGAAAGGCAATTTACAAAATAACTTACGGAACGCAAACTTGGCAAAAGACCTCATTCATAGTGTACCTAAGGTTGAAAGTATAATTAAAAAAGAACATGATGCTCCTGTGAAGAATTCTAACGAAATGGAAAAATCTTCAATACCCGAGGACAGATGCGCAAACAAATTAAAAAGCATTGAAATTAAAAATGCAGATGCTTTACCAAAGATCATTACGAAAATTATAAATAATGAAAAAGTTAATCAAACTTCTGACGACGAATCTTGTGTTAATACATCGACGAGTAAAACCAATTTCGTACTAGAAAGCCGAAATAACAATAACATTAGTTCACTGGAATTATCTCAAGAAGAATATCCAGAAGACCACCAAAGAAACCATAGCACTGACTTTTCATTGGGTCATAATGTAAGTTCCGATTTAGCACACATTTGTGATAAAAATGAAGACAGATTACTTGAATGCCAAAATCCTCGACCTACACAACTTTCCGAACAGAAATCAACTCCAATTACACAAGTTTCGGAGGATGGAATCGGTAATTATATAGGTAAGCTTTATGGAAAATAATTTTAATAATTTTAGATTTTAAATAAATTGGTTTTAGCAATATTAAAGAGATTTTATGTAACACGTGTAAAGTAGACGATCTCGTCTGAAACACGTCTAAGAGGGACGAAAGATACCAATGGGAAAGTCAAACTCATAAATCTAAAACAAACTGACAACGCCATGGCTAAAAATGAAGTAGTGTAAAGTAGACGATCTCGTCTGAAACAATGTTGAGTAGACGGTGACGTCTGAAACACGTTTTATACCTACGCGCTGTTACTATATAATTTTACTGTCATGGTGGATTGTTTGTATACCTATAGCTTACTGCTCCTGGTGTTGTCTGTTCTGTAGTTGGTTGTTCTAATTAGAACATTTACACTATTCGTGTATTTGCTGGCGTATCCGTATCGACGTATCGTCTATATCACGTATATGAGGAAAGGCTAAATTGAGACAAGTTGGTCGCGATTAACATATTTTATATTGCATTTAATTTTAATGTAGTTTTAATTGAGGTCGGAGTTTAAATATTATATTTTAAAAACCTGGCCGATACGTATACGTTTATCTACGAACGTATCCAGATACGTGAAAAATGCAAATGCTCTATTATCAGTTTAATGTTAATCTATACATTGGTGGCCTTCGACTGTTATCTACTCTATGGTCGGGGTTGTTGACGCTTTGACACATTCCCTTTTTCCATTCTCAATTATTATTTTATATATAAAAGAAGATGTGGTATTATTGCCAATGAGACAACTATCCACAAAAGACCAAAATGACACAGACATTAACACCTATAGGTCACCGTACGGTCTTCAACAATGAGCAAAGCCCATACCGCATAGTCAACTATAAAAGGCCCCGAAAAGAAAATGTAAAACAATTCAAACAAGAAAACAAATATATAACACATAAACAAACGACAACCACTGAATTACAGGCTCCTGACTTGGGACAGGCACATACATAAATAATGTGGCGGGGTTAAACATGTTAGCGGGATCCCAACCCCCCCCTCTAACCTGGGACAGTGGTATAACAGTACAACATAAGAACGAAGTATAAAAATCAATTGAAAATGGCTTAACTCATCAGATGGACAAATATATATACAAGTGGACGTGGCCCGGTACTTATACATCCCGACACAAAAAGACACAATGAACAGATCCGAGAGTACCTCGCAGTTATCTGACAGCTTATGTACTTACTTACATCACTTACTTGGTGTATAGTGATTAGTAGTCTCAATTATTATTATATCACGTCTTCTTATTTTCAGAAAAAAAACGAGTGAAAATTAAAACCGCAATTATGTATTGAATCAAATGTATAATGCTAACTAATTTGTAGTTTCAGATGAACAGTCGAGCGGATATGAATCAGCAGGTATGCTTACTTTGTTTCGCATTTTAAGCATTTAATAAAATCATTCAGTTGTAGGCCTCAATATAGATATTTTTTTATTCCATGTACTCTTGAATAATAACATTTTTTATATAAAACTTTAGTTACATAAAATATATGGGAGCGTTGAATAAGATTTAAATTAAATATTACAGCTTAACTTTAGCCTCATCTTTCAGAATGATACATTGAGAATACACAGTTTCCTATTTGCATTCCTGGGGAAAATATAATTATGCATGTTAAAAATTAAAACTAGTAGATTTTGTTAAAAAAAAAAAAGATGAAAAAATTGGATCGTTCACTTCTTCGTTACACCAAACAACGAACTTGATAAAATTAATTGTTTTTCTATGTGTTTAAGTTGGTTTGATGGGGAGTCTAATACAAATATATTGATTGAAATGAATGGCTTTTATACTTACTAATAGATAACCGAAATAAATACTATATGCAGTTTTCGCTATAAATTGTCTCTAAACATATATATCAAGAAACGTAACTTAAAAAAATAAATAAAACAGTTTTGGTTTAATCATTCAATATTTTTTGTTATTTCAGGTAGAAATTCAGAGAGTACAGAAAGCCTGAGGAGCAATCTAGAAAACCATGAATTTGGACTGGTTGGAGATACAATGAAGTCTATACCAAACGGAAGTTTAATTCCTGAAAAAAATATAAGTGATAAAATAAGTGTGAACAGAACCGACTGCAAGCAGACAATTTGAATGAACAAGATATTCCCTACGACTTAGGAAAAGTTTCCATTAATTAAATCACGAAGGATAATTGAAAATAACTTTGATATGTTTATTTTCTGAACTCCCGGTTCTTACAAAGAATGAACTGCAATTCAGGTTAATTAGAATTGTCAAGGCATTTTATAACTATAGGAATCGCATTTATTGCCAAATATGTGTTCAATGCTGGAAATCGACTTAATGTTATTGATTTGCTATGTTAAGTTATGATATACTAAGTCATTATTAGAAGTATTATTTGCTATAGAACAATATATCATAATTATAAATAAAAGAAGATATTTGTTTGAATGTGTGTTAATTTAAATTTGAAATTAACAATTACTGGTGATCATAATGTTTTATTTTTATATGGACTACCTCTTTCTGCCATTGTATTCGATATGGACAACTATGTGTTTTTATATTATGAATAATTCAATTTTATTAATTAGCTTACAATTATTTACAACTATTTAAAAATATTGGATATTGATATACATGTTAATGTAAATAAAAGAATTTGTATGTCTGTTTCGTGTTTAGCTGTTGTTTTGTTGTATGAAATTTTCTTTGAAGATTCGTGATATTTGCTCATTTAAATAAAGGCGACAATAGTATACCGCTGTACGAAATTCATAAATCTATTGAAAAAAAACCAAATCCGGGTTACAAACTAAAATTGAGGGAAACGCATCAAATATAAAAAGGTATACCCCGCATATAAGAAAACAAATATTAGTAAAGGTATGGCCTTCAACACGGAGCATTTAAGTTAGTTCAGAGCAAACAGCAATACATAAAGGACCCCGACAATGACGTTTTGATATATGTCATACAACTATAGGTCACTGTACGGCCTTCAACAATAAACCATTTTGAAATTGAACATACAGCCACGGACCATTACGTACAGGTCAAGATTGATTCCATAAACATGATAAACATTTTGTTTTGTTTCTGGCTGATAATAATAAATACATATCATTTATGAAACGGTATTGATGGCTGTATCCCTATTTTGACAATTTTACCTATTATGTCTGTTTTGTTGACTCATTATTATATATAATGGAATTTGATGCGACTGTCATACACGTGAAAGATTTAGTGCTATAAAACCAAGTTCAATCCACCATATTCTACATTTTAGAATGCCTGTACCAAGTAAGGAATGTGACAGTTGTTGTCCATTCGTTTGATGTGTTTTATCGTTTGATTAGGGACTTTCCGTTCTGAATATTCCTCGAAGTTCAGTATTTTTGTTATTTTATTTTTAGTCTTTTTTTAAATTTGAAATTGGTTTTTGACATTAATCGTCACTTTTTTGTAAGCGGAACTATCTGTGATCATATAATTTTAGTTGAATGTAGTTTGATGCCGAGCTATACAATGTCGGTAATCAAAAAAAAAGTTGACACGTCCTTTGTATGTCATATTAGAAAATTCAATTGAACGCTGAAAATATGATGCAGGTATAATTTCTGTCAAAAGACAATCTCAGAAGTTATTGTTGGGTCTAATAATTGCAGTCGATATAGTTTCACATTGTATTTCAGTCAAATGTTGTTATTTCGACGAAAATGAAAAAAAAATGTAGCATTTTCTTGTTCCTGAA
Organism: Mytilus galloprovincialis; assembly: GCF_965363235.1. Taxonomy (NCBI): domain Eukaryota; kingdom Metazoa; phylum Mollusca; class Bivalvia; order Mytilida; family Mytilidae; genus Mytilus; species Mytilus galloprovincialis. The sequence goes on along the minus strand of NC_134850.1, from coordinate 65,630,923 downwards.
ACGTTGTTTTCGTGATTGTCGCCTCATGTTTTCTTTGAAAATAGCTTACTACCGTTTTGAAAACGTTTACCATGTCGTACATAACATTCTTGATGCATTGCAAAATAGATAAAAATCTTGGCCAACACAAGTAGTTTGTCTTCTGTTCAATAATTGAAAAAAAACCACAAGTTTTGTTTGTATCGAATTCGATGATTAATTCCGCACTAATATGAAGTTTCACCTTAAAACTCACATAGTAGTCACCTTAAGTATCCCTGGTCATTTGTACAGCATACAAATTTCGTCTCTGGCGTAATTACTTCAAACCTAGGATATTTTACTACTATATCGATGCCACTGACGGGAAGGGCTCATCCCCGAGAGTTGCATCAGCCCACTAGTCAGCACTTATGTGTTGACATGCGTTATCATTGACATTGTAATGTAAATGAAGTAACTATTTGCATAACATTGCATTTCTATTAATGGCAAGGGCTTTCTACCCTAGGAATAGATTACATTTGCTGTATTTGACAAACCTTCCGCAATTTGCGGTCCTCAACTCGCGATTATCTAAAGACATGTATATTCTGTAATCTTGTTATTATTTAATATAAGGAATAAAAACAATATAATGCTCTTCACTCAACTGGACTCATTTATAAGGATGACTTAAATGGTGAGTAAACATTTTTCTCGGAGTTCATTATTTTTTTAATTTTACTTTTTTCGACTCAATTGCGCATTGTATTTAATGCTGGTCCAAAGTTGTCGACAAATATATTTATCAAATGCCCATTGAGCATTATGTATCTTAAGACTTTAATTGATAAAATAAATAAAATCCTTGCAAAAATGCTCGTTTAAATTTCTAATTTAAATTGTTTCTGTTGTTGTAGTTTATATAGCTTGCTCTATGGTTAGGGTATTGATCATTCTTGAAAGTAGTACGTTAACCTAGAAATGCCTCTTCGACATTTTTTCTCTGGTGGATAGTTGTCTCATTGACAATCATACCACATCTTCATACTTTCATATTCTACACGTTGCTTTCATTCTTCTATTCATAAAAACCATATACCCTCGTGCACGGGCGTATCTAACGCATGTTTAGAATAAACCGTTTTATTTTATGAGGTGAACGGCATACATATAAAAACGATGAAATTGCGATTTTATTTGACTGTGCATTATTTATTAAATATATGAAAAATAAAAACAGTGTGTAAACATTAAAATCAAACGAGCTGTTTCTAAATCCCCGTTGTTTATTTGTAGAAATAACTTTAGCAAGTTATATCAAAACATTCGAGTTCATTATAAATATAACAAAATCAGTAATCTAAATATAAAGAGTAAGCCATTTCAATAATATATTTTAGGCATAGACTAAAACGCGTTTGTCTTTATTTTTTGGAGAAACAAAAATGAATTCCATAGCTCCATGCTTATCTTCATGCATCACTATTAAGTTACCATTTGAGGGATTTTTAGATCCGCCCTTTGGGTTGATGTACCCCCCCGCCCCCGCCTTTGTGTCTAATATTGTCGTTAAAAAATCCATGGCGAATAGTGCCCAATCATGACGGTCTTGATGCAGAACCATATCATATTGGTTTTATTTATCGGGTCAGCTTTTCAACCAAAGGAATGGACAATTTTTCTACTTGCAACATGTTTGATATAGTCCCATCGTTCATCAACAACCTCGAACTGAAAGTACATTCTTTCGTGGATATCGCTATGCAGCACTAAGTTAGTACCATTGGTAGGATTACTAGTGCCACCTTTTGAATGAAAAAACTTTCCACTGGCCTTGTGTTTGATAAAAAACGTAGTCATCGCTGTTTCCAAGTCGAGATATTTTGTTTCCGACTGAAACAAAAACAAAAGATGAACTTATTGCTGCATATGTTTTCTTTCAATCTGAAGCTGTCGCCATACATGTTTTGAAAAGTGTTTGAATTTCAATCTTTAAAGTGAGAAATAAATCGATAGCATTGCGACCGGAAACACGGCTAGTGTAATCATGTTATTGTTCATCTACAGGTCAGTCAGTTTGACAAAAAAGTCATGTCAAGTATACGTAAAAGACAGAAACCTAACAACTCAAGGAAATTAAACTTTACGGCAACTTCCCATCATGTTTACAGAATATTTTTTTTTAAAAAGGAAATAATGTTTATTTCTCATCAAATTAGTTAAAAGTTTATCTTTTTAAACTATTCTATATTGAACTTTACTTAAATGAATAGTATCATATCATCTTCTCCAGGTGTTCAAAACAAACTGTGTCCAAACTCTAAACATAAAGGCTTATTCTTTTTTTTTTATTTTTAAAATTCCTTTATTTCCATCAGTTGCTTGTTACATTGTCTTCAACAAGTCCAAGCTCCTTGTGAAGAATACATATAAATTTCAATTCTATTATATATTAATAAACAAAACATCAATCTAATAAATGTTTCTCAACATTAACTAAAAAATTATCTTCTTTTAACTTCTTTGAATAATACATTCGTTTTGTAAATTCTCTTTTGAATAGACAAAAAACATCAAGTCTTTTCATTTTCTGTTCAGATCCATAGTAGGATTTATAAATTGAAAACCCAATAATAGTTATAAGAAAGTTAAAGCCAAAGTAATATTTATCAGATATTTTATAGCCAAAAACAATATCTTTCAATGTGAAATCTTTTTCTATATTTACTTTTTGCAATAAATTATGAATTTTTCTCCAAAAATCGTGCAAAAAAGAACATGACATAAAGTAATGTTGATAATCTTCTTCAGTAAAGCATTTATTACATAAATCATTGTCTGTTACCTTCCATCTAAATAATAACTTTTTGGTTGGTAAAATGCTTTGTAAAAGTTTCCATCGATACATCTTTAATTTATTTTCTTCTAAATAGTAAAAAATAAAGTTGTACAATGGTTTCAAATGAAATTCTGTCTGTAATGGTAATACATTTAACCATACATTTATACCAATAGGTTTCACAATTTTTTTCTTTACTAATCTGTTATATAATAACTTATTTGTCAAAAAAGAAATGTCAATATATTTACCATTTATTGACAAACATTGCCTTTTTACATTGACTATACTTCTTGTTGAATTCTCTGATCTAAGACATTGTAACCAATCTTTTGGAATTGCTTTTTTTAGGGATGTCAACTCAGCTATCCAGTTGGATTTATTTTCAATTTTTTGCAAAATTACATCTTGTGAAATTTCGCCATCTTCATTTAAAATATCATTTATATAAATTAAGTTACCTTTTATCCAATTTTTGAAAAAAAGACATTTGTTATGAAATTTAATGTATTTATTCCCCCAAATAATTTGTTTTCTGATTTCGTAAAAGGTTTTTGGTATATCTGTCTGTCCTCCTCCTAATTTCATCCAGCTTTTTAACACGTTTTTATAAAATATTGGAATATTAGGTAGATATTGATCAACTTTATTATAATCCATATTCATATAAACTGCTAGGCAATTTTTTCCTGAGCATTGTAAATAATTTAAAGGTATAAGTTGCCATCTGGCCATATCTGTATGTAAGATTCTACCTATCCATGATGCTTTTAGTGATTCAAAGTGACTTTCAATGTCAATCATATTCAAACCCCCGATTTCATAACTACCAATCATCGTATTTCTTTTAACTTTATCTGGTTTGTCATTCCAGATAAATTTGAAACATTTTCTTTCTATTTCTTTTTTATATTTTTCTGGACATACGCATGAGCTAGCTAAAAAGGTAAAGAGTGGTATAATCAAAGATTTAATTATCAATATTTTACCTAAAATAGTGAGATTTCTCTTTTTCCAAAGAATAAATAATTTATCCATTTTATCTATTTTAGTTTCAAAATTTAATTTCTCACATTCTTCATTATTATGTCCAAAATAAATCCCTAAAGCTTTTACAGGTTTATCTGTCCAGTTAATATTTGCTATTTTGTCTTTACTATTTTTGAGTTTTCCTATCCATATCCCTTCTGTTTTATTTTTATTTATAATTAATCCGGAATAAGATCCGAAGATTTCAATTTCATTCAATGCTAGTTCGATATCATTTTTATCATTAAAAAATAAAGTTGTGTCATCAGCTAATTGGCTTATTTTAATACAATGTGTTTTTCTATCAAATTTTATCTGAAATCCTTTTATATCTTCGTTATTTCGAAGTCTTAGTGCCAATATTTCAACGGATATGACAAAAAGTAAAGCAGATAAAGGACACCCTTGTCTAATACCTCTTGAATTCTTAAACATTTCTGAAATCCACCCATTATTAATTATACATGTTTGAATATCAGTATACAAAGTTTTAACCCAATTTTTGAATGATTCATTGAATCCAAAGTGATCTAAAGTGTCTAACATAAATTTCCATTCAAGCGTGTCAAATGCTTTTTTAAAATCGACAAAAACAATAGCCCCTTCTATATTATATATATCTGCATAATCTATAATGTCTTGTATTTGTCTTAAATTAAATCCAATAAATCTATTTTTTATGTATCCAGACTGATCAGTGTTTATGAGTTTTGGTAAAACTTTTTTTAGTCGTTGAGCTAGAACATGGGACAATATTTTAAGATCGACGTTTAATAATGAAATTGGTCTATAATTTTCTAATTTTAATGGGTCCCCCTTTTTGAATATTAACGACAAAACACTAGAACGCTGAGAGTAAGTCAACAAATTATCTTCATGACCCTTATTATAGACTTTAACAAGTAGATATTTAAGCTTCTCCCAAAACGTTTTGTAAAATTCTACGGTTAGACCGTCAAGTCCAGGAGACTTGTTTAATTTCATATTGTTTATCGCTTCAGAACATTCCTCAAGCGTTACTGAACCATCACACAATAGTTTTTCTTCATCATTTAATTTATATTCTAATTTTGTATTTTTAATGTATTCTTGGGATAATGTATCATTAGGATTTTGTGATGAAAACAATTTTTCATAGTAGTTTTTAATCTCAAGTAAAATCTTACTTTGATCTTTTAAGATATTGTTTTTTTCATCTAATAACTTATTTATCGATTTTTTAATTTGCCTTTGCTTTTCAAGTCCCAAAAAATATGCATTATTTTTTTCTCCTAATTCAACCCATTTTTCTCTGGCTCTGATTTGTGCACCAATGGCTGTCTCATCATAAATCTTATTCAGTTCTGATTCCAAATTTTTAATACGATCATCCAAATTAAAGTTTAATAAATCTAATTGGTCTCTCTCAACCATCTTTTCCTGTAATTCTTTTTCTAACGTGTGTGTGACTTCTCTTTTGGCTTTAGCTTTTGATTTACAATATTTTACAGTAGCTTCTTTAATTTCAAGTTTTAATATATCCCAAAAAGTACGACAGTCTGTATCTCTATTTTGGTATTGATTTAAAAAGTTAGTTATCAAATTGTTAATTAAGGTTTGATAATCTTTATTTTCTAAGACAGAGTTATTTAGTTTCCAAAACCCACGTCCTTTTTCTGACGCCCCCGTTTTAAATGTTAAACAAACGCTCAGATGATCAGTATACTGAATTGTTGCCGGTTTAATTTTACATGTATCTATCTGAGGTCTTAGATTGCTATCAATCAGTATTAGATCTATTCTACTCGCCTGAGATTTATCTTTTCTCCTCCAAGTAAACTGTTGTATATTTTCATTCATAACTCGCCAAATATCAATAAGATTGTTATCTTTTAACAACGATTTCAAGCTTGATACTGGTTTATTGTTTTTGTGATTGTTACTTGCACTTATTCTATCAATATTTTTTAATGTTTCATTAAAGTCTCCCCCAATTATTGGGATTCCAATACCATTTTCTTTCACAAAGAGATCTACCTTTTTAAAAAATGACTTTCTTGCAGTTGTGTTGTTTGGTCCATATAAACAAACTATTGAAAAAATTGTGTCATTAATTTGGATATTTAATAAAACAATCCTTCCATCTTTATCTGTAAAATGATTTATAATCTCATACTTCAATAAATTGTTTATAAATATCGAGACCCCCCTGCTTGCTGATGTACCATTACTGCAAAAAACATCAAAGTTAGTTTGATTTTTTATTTCATTTTCAATATCTAAGTCTATATGAGTTTCTTGTATTAAAGCTATTGATATTTTTTGAGATTTTAACCATGTCAAAACCCTGTTACGTTTCTCTCTTGAGTGCATGCCATTTACATTAAGGCTGCACAATTTTACTGTGTTATCAAATAACATATTAAAAAGTTTACAGTTCTATCCACAACATTGAATAAATCATGTACTTTCTCCATACACATATATTAATTTGGTATACACACATATTGTAAATAAATAACGATAATTATAAACATCACAGTGCGGGATTGCATACTTATTTTTTCTTAACTGTACATACACATGATACATGCTGTTTTCATTTGATATCCATGGATTATTATTCTGAGCACTTTTGGTGTAATTGTATTCTATATTTCTCCAACAAAGATATTCATAATGTTCTCTTGTAATATAAATTGTTGGATTGGATATACAAATTTCATTTATACAAATCAAGTGATACAAATTGAATCTGTGAAACTGATATAAATATGTGTGTAAACATTTGCACGGAAATCATGGAAATTACTTTTGTTGAATGGATGTTTTTGCACAACAGGTAAGGAATTATATATACCTTTTATTATCAGTATTGAACACAGATAAGTATTTTTAAAAACTATATATAGTATGTCTGTCTTAACGATTTCACTATTTGGAATAAATACCGGTTTGGCTATATTATTGTGAACTTTAAATGTTTGAAATAGACTTTTCGTTTCTATAAATAGTACAGGGAAAACCCTACATAATATGTAAACATAAACCAGTTGTTTATACATTGAGTTCACACTTTTTCTATCTACATATATTAATATCATCACACAACTATTTGTTACTACACTTTGTATTACTTCATTTCCACAACTAGCACATAATATAACATACAGCAAAAAAATACATTGTTTCAAGAATCGTGAATACACGTATGTCGATTTTGAAAAATGTTGTACATATGTTAACTCATTCAGTTTGAGCTTATTGTTTTTCATATTTTTAATTTTTTTATATTTTGGATAAGATAAAATTATTTACATTGACATGATTGTTTTCATTTATTATACATCAGGAAATATTCGTATTAGGTTTTGCCTGTGTTTTGTTTCTTTTGCATTCTGTTGTGACTGTTTTTGTCATGAAGTCTTTCTGGTGGTGTTGGCGGTGTTCTTGCTTTTGGATCTGGCCTAGTCTGCCCTGAAGGTGTTTTGACAAATTTGTCAATGGATTGTTGAGATTTAGTTGTTTTTTCTTGAACATGTTGAACATCACTATCAACAATTTTTACAGTTTTTGTTGTGCTTTTCATAGTTTGTCCATCTTTGTCTGATTTACTGGTGTTTTTCGTTTTGACAGCTTTATCACTAACATCACTAAGTATAGGTACCTGTGTTGATGGTATTTTGCTATGTGTGTGTTCATCATTTACTTCATTTTCTTGTACATTCTCATTCTCAGAGAAGCCTTTTGTACATTCCATCATTCTATGACCACTTTCATTACAAGACTTGCACACCCAGTCATTAGGGCAATGTTGCATAATATGCCCTTTTATCAGACATTTATGGCATATTTTCTCATCTAAACTTGTTGAATTTGGGCTGTTATTGAAATGGCTAAATTCTGGTTGCCCAGGATGAAATATTTTAGCATAATATTTACCAATTGTTAGATCTCTTGGTATGGGGTTATCTAATAATTTACTGATTACTAATCTGTCCCCAGTTTGACAGTTTGTGACTTTACCATCTACTCTCAGTCTTTCTCTAGAGAGATCCTGGATGTTGCATCCTGCTAGTGTAAGAGCTCTGTGTATTTGCTCGTCGTCCGCTGACAAGGGAACATTTTTAACTTTTATTCGTATGGTATCTGGTTGGAGATTAGAGGGATTACGGGGATTTTGCGGATGCAAGGAAATCTGCCTGCCACGCAGATTTAAACCTTGAATCAACAATGACAGTCTGTCTTCCTCATTATCCATATATATTCTCCACATGCTTCTGATTCTTTGGATACCTTTTATACACCCAGCATGGACTTTGAGAGAAATGGCCTTATAAATTTCGACGTTCGTGAGCCATAAAGATCGGGCAGGTTTGGCTTTGCCGTGAACATCTTCATCAAGAAGAAAGAAGGGTTTCACTCGATCGCTTGATTGTGAATTATTTGGTGAATTTGTTTGGTCTTGACTATTGTGATCATTGTAACTGTAGTTTTTATCATTGTTTTTATCATTGTTATCATCTGTTTGACTATTTTTTCCCGTGAGCGCATTAGAATAAGACGCCATATTTGCTTTGTTCACATTGTTTACATCGTGAGTTTCAACTTGACCTTCAATTTCTGTCGATTTCATACAAACTAAACTTTGAATTAACTGCTGAATCTGCTCTTGATTGAGTTCTTTACACAACTGTTCAATTGTTTGCGACATTATTGTTAACTTTTAAATATAATTTTCAATTTTTACGGAGCTCGCTCTTGGACAGCCTTAACATACCAAGGGACGTAATCTCTTCTTAAAGGCTTATTCTTAACACCAAAATGCATCAAAACTACAGTTTTGAAAGATTTTGAAATTATGGAGTATTTACCAACAACAAAATACAACATTCTCATATTTTATTTTATGAAGTTAAGATTTATATTGTCCAAAACAAACATAACAATTCATTTGGTTAGGAAACTTGGTAATTGAAAGAGAAGATATTTCTCCAAACTAACAAAACAGAAAGTTTCATATACTGTCAAGTATTTTAGTTATACCTCTGTAGTCTTTGTTGGTCTTTTCAAATCTTTAACTATCAAAAAGCAATGAAAGTAACAGAAAGCAGTTGCATTGCAAAAAATAAAAAAACTGAATTAGTAGTTAATAGTACTTCAGTGATTTGTGAATGACCAAAAGCTGTAGTATGTTTGTTATTGGATTCTAGTGCGTAGTTGTCTCCTTAGTAATCCTACCACATTCCATTTTTTGCAGTCGTTTAATCCAAGACGGGTCGATAATATTACGGGAATCTTCAAATGTACTTTTATGCGATTGTCCTTTTTTCTAGATTTTTGCGAGTGGTTGATTTTATTATGGCACCCTCAACGGAGTTGGGGTGACATATTGTTATTGTTCGTTTCTTTTTTTTCTTCTTATTATTATTATTATTATTTTTATTCTTCCACACTTTTTTGTCCATTCTATTTCTCGGAATTGGCTTGAACAATATTGATGGAACTATACCATAATGTAGACCACCACATTCTATAGTGCAGTGGGGTATGGCACCATCAAGATGGCTGCCGTTGCCATGGAAACGAAACAAATGTGAAAAAATCCTGTTTTTTGTTTTGCTGAACTGTTTTGATATGCTTAAACTCAGAACCATTATATTTTGATACAATGTAGGTGCCGGCCATATACAGGTGTTGGATGATTTTGGCACTCATTGGAACTACTATGTTGCCATGGAAACTATATCAAAAATTTCAAAAATATCAAAATGCTCCAAACTTCATGAAACTTTACAGTAACGATGAGCAACATTGGAAGATGTGGAATTTGGCGTTGGAATTTCCAAAATATCTGTTGTTACCATGGAAACAATGCAAAAAGGTCAAAAATTTCAAAAAAAATAAAAATGCTGTAAACTGGATGAAACTTTACAGGAATGGTCACTGGCATAAGCAAAGTTGACATTTGAAGTTGGAATTTTCAAAATGGCCGCCGTAACCATGGAAACAGCAAAAATGTCAAAAACTTCAAAATGCTCCAAACTTAATGAAACTTAACAAATATGATAATTTGAATGTGTAGATGCACACTTTGACTTTGGAATTTTCTAGATTGCTGCCGCTCGCCTGGCAATGTGGGAAGGGTGCCATCCGCTATTGCTTGCAATGGCAAATCTAGTTTTCATTGCTGTTGTGTTTACTTAATGTTAGTAAATTGTAGCTTGTTACGTATTTGGCAGCGGTAATATGTTCCTGTTATCGTTTAAAAAATTCACGGATGACAGTGAAACTAAACTCTATTTAGCCTTTCAAATACCAACACTGCTATCCAACAAAAACAAAATAGGCAATATTCAATTTGAATTCTGTATTTGACATTAATCGTGACTTTTTCCCCAAGCGGAAATATTTGCAATTATCGCATTGGTTTGCCAAATGTAGGACGACACTGTCTGTGAATTGAGTATTTTGTGATAGCAAATTCAAAGGAGAATAGAATGATACAACTTTTGTAGAATTATTTCCAACAGTAAAAATCTTACTACTTGTGAATAAATTTTCTTGAAGGATCTATAATGACATCTGATTATTGATTTCTACTACAAGAGGTGACAATATATGTACAGTATGTATTTTTGGTAAAGTAGCTGGTTTAAAATCTACAAACAAAAGACCTACTACTAAACCTAGGAATACTGTTCAGATAATACTTGCAGCAAAAGTGGAAATGAATAAACCACCACATAATAATCGAACACATTCATACGTATCTAATGACTCAAACAATAGTTTAGACTTATCTGGTATAATGAACTTTCAAAGGTATATCGAGGAAATAAAATTCAAACTTGAAGGTGTTACCTTAGTAGAGTAAAAAAAGATATGATAAAAACTAGTGATCTTGATCAAGTAGTTACTGTAATTGTTAAAAAGCTAATGAATGAAATTGAAATATCTGTGCCTAATAAGATTGACTAAAAAGATGAAGAAGTTAAAAATGGTATGCAGGAAAAATTGGATGCTTTATTTATAGAAAATGAAGACCCGAAGAATAGGATACAAGATATACAGTATTTAAATACAACAATTAGAAGAGACCTAAATGGAACAAGTCGACTTTCAAAACAGGCTGATGTAAGCAGTAATTACTGAAGAAAGCATAGCGTCAAACAATAAATTTACCAAAAATGGATTAACTAGATTGAAGAAACGACTTTATGGAAACTTTTAAAAGAACTAAATGTCTAGTTAGAAGATCGAGATGTGGGTGCTATTCACCGTTTACTATCATAAAAGACTGGGCTCTATCACGTTATTGTTAAATAAAGACAACAGTAGTATACCGTTGTTTAAAAGTCATAAGTCGATGGAGAGAAAAAAAAATCGGGTTACAAACCAAAAACGATGGGAACACATTAACAAAGGAACAACAGGAACACCGAAGTGAAACAAAAACAAACGTCAACAAACATAGACACGAACTATTTGATAACAACTGCCATATTCCTGACTTGGTACAGGACATTTTAAGAAAAAATGATGGGTTGAACCTGGTTTAAATGCTAGCCAATCCTCCCAACTTATGACAATGTTAAAAAATATATCGCTAAAACAACACGTGACAGAACACAGCTCAAACAAACGCAAGAACACTCATAACAGAGAAATGCACAAACAAATAACACAACATGCAAACCGCAGAACAACAACGAACATATTATTACTCAATTTATTTCACTTGACTGGGTGGAGTTTATTCAGTTCGCTCATAATAAATCAGTCCATCTATAGATAGGTGTTTTAGGATACACTGCTCATCAATGCATTGTCCGGTCATTCTTTTGTAAATTCCTTTGAGGTCACTGATAGGTGATTAGAAATCAGTCTATAACGGCAATCATCGTAATCACACACATTTTCAAATCGACTGTCCTCATGCAAATTAAAACGAAAGCTCCGCCCGATCAGTTGAAAAAACATTGGTAATACATCAACGACAAACACCACAGGTTATACAAAATAGTGACTAACATGCAATCTCGAACTTCATACAATTATTTTCACAAACATCGTTTAAGAAATCTTCATGACAATGATGGTTCGGGGAGGCAATATAAGACATACTATATTATCCTTATAGAAACTTTAAAATCAAATACATGAATGTTGGATGTACAAAACACCGAGTCACGCCGCACAGCTATGCAAATTTACACTCAGTATAACAGTAATATTCGGAAATATGACAAGGATGTTAAGCTATCCGGTAGTGATGTAGGAAAGATTTGACCAGTAAAATTAGATTTGTGGATGACGTTACTCGAAGAAAGATAAGCCTAATTGAGACACTTAGAAAAACTGAAGAATTTGAATCTTTCTAGTATTACAATTGTGGAATTTATGTTAGAACATGTGCAGGACCTCAGCTGACATTCGGACTATATGACGACATTCATTACAGAGTACAACAAGGGAAATATGTTATGAAAATAGAAATTAGACCTTACACGTTGTTGATATTTTACGTCAAGTCATTTTTGCGCCTGTCAGGAGCCTCTGGCCTTTGTTAGTCTTGTATGTTTTTTTTAATTTTAGTTTATTTATATTTTTGAGTTTAGTGTGATGTCCATTTTCACTGAACTAGTACACAATTTCGTTTAGGAGCCAGCTTAGGACCATCTCCGGTTGGGGAATTTTCTCTGCGTAGAAGACTCATTTGTAGCCTTCGGCTGTTATCTGCTCTATAGTCGGGTTGTTTCCATTCTCAATTTAAACCTCCTGATTGAACTTGTGCTAGTTTCCAAATCACATATAATTCGGCTTGCCTAAACATTGTTCATACCACATCCCTGCTAAATGTGTTATCCAAAGGTCCGAAATATCCAGAGCCTAAATCCATCAATTTGAAACACAACTTCAAAATACCTATGGATTAAGTCGATCATCATGCCAAGACGTAGAATGGATTAAGGCTATAAGGTCGTTGATACAAATCAGAATTAAGCAACTGAATTGGTCTATCTGAATTGGTCTATCTACGTCAATCTTTAGAGACCCGAATGTTGCATAACACTTGTCCTACCTCCCTGACAAACATATTGTTGTCCCCGCAGATAAAGTCCCAAACAACATCGTTTTTGTGCGTAAATCTCATTACATCAACTGTTTGATAAATGAATTAGGTATTGACAATTCACTTGGAAACTCAATATATACTGCCACGACACTTACCAAAGAGGAAATCCTGGATAATCATGGGTATATTCTATATATGTTCCTTTGGAATTTCAACCAAAGATAAAGACCCGGATCTTCCCTCACTGTATTGGATACATAAACTCATAAGTGTCCTAACAAACAACGGTATATTGCTGGGTCTTCCAAGCGCTCCACGAAACTTCATTCAGAATAATTAACATCAATTTTACCAGTGGTCAAAGCCGGTCTTCATAACTGTTGTGAAACTGCCTATTCTGAAGAAAGATCTTTTAGAGTACATACAATCTAAGACTCTTTTATTTTGCAATAGTACTAAAATATTTGACTTTTCTACACTTTACACAAGTATTACCCATTCCAAACTAAAAGACAAATTGAATGAGTTGGTATTGCTTTGTTTTATAAAAAAAAGAATGGCCAACGTAGATACAAGTATCTTGTTTTAGGGAGGGATAAATCCTACTTTGTAAAAAATCACTCTGATTCAAACAAAATATTCTCTGAAACTGACATTATCAAGATGCTTGATTTTTTGATTGACAACATATTGGTTACGTTTGGTGGACATGTTTTTGAACAAACTATCGACATTTCCATAAACCAATTGTGCCCCTCTTCTTGCCGAGGTGTTACTTTATTCTCATGAGGCTGACGTCATACAGGAACTTCTTAGGATAAGAGAACAGAAGTTAGCAATGACCTTTAAATTTACTTTCCGCTATATGAATAATGTTGTCTCACTAAACAATTTAAAATTTGGTGACTTTGTTGAACGCATCTATCCCATCGAACTAGAGATAAAGGATACAACAGATACAGTTGAGTCTGCAACCCTAGATATTGACAATGAGGGTTGGTTGCATTTGAACACAAAACTTTACGACAAAAGAGACGATTTAAGCTTCCCAATTGTGAATGTTTCATTTCTATGAACGACAACGTAGCAATGTACATACATTTACACTGACAGTGGACTTCATAAAATTTGGTGACTTTGTTGAACGCATCTATCCCATCGAACTAGAGATAAAGGATACAACAGATACAGTTGAGTCTGCAACCCTAGATATTGACAATGAGGGTTGGTTGCATTTGAACACAAAACTTTACGACAAAAGAGACGATTTCAGCTTCCCAATTGTGAATGTTTCATTTCTATGAACGACAACGTAGCAATGTACATACATTTACACTGACAGTGGACTTCATAAAATTTGGTGACTTTGTTGAACGCATCTATCCCATCGAACTAGAGATAAAGGATACAACAGATACAGTTGAGTCTGCAACCCTAGATATTGACAATGAGGGTTGGTTGCATTTGAACACAAAACTTTACGACAAAAGAGACGATTTCAGCTTCCCAATTGTGAATGTTTCATTTCTATGTAGCACCATTCCAGCAGCGACTACATACGGAGTGTGTATCTCTAATATGATACGATATCCCCGGCATTGTACTTTCTAACATGACTTCCTTAATAGAGGGTTGCTGCTCACAAAGAAGCTATTAAACCAAGAGTTCCAAATGGTGAAGTTGAAATCATCCCTTCGTAAATTTTACGGACGCCATCACGAGTTGGTTAACCGTTATGGAATATCCGTTTCACAGATGGTATCGGATAAGTTCCTTATGTCGAAACTACAACTCCGTTCTCTTTTTACGAATGTGATCTACCTAATTAGACTATTTACCAGGTTTGTAATAACATGAGCAACACAACAGGTGCCACATATGGAGCAGGATCTGCCTGCCCTTCCGGAGCACCTGAGAACAACCCTTTTTTTGGTGGGGTTCGTGTTGCTTAGTCTCTAGTTTTCTATGTTGTGTCTTGTGTACAATTATTTGTCTATTTGTCTTTTTCTTTTTAGCCATGTCATTTTGAGTTCATATTCTATCTATGAGTTTGAACGTCCCTCTGGCATCGTTCGCCCCCGTATTTAATTAATAGAATAACCAATGTTTATCGACACAGACGACACAATGACTGTTTTTGTTTTAATTTGAATTTTTCATGATGTTAAACATGTTCCAAGTCTTTGTATCTTTCTATGTGATAAGGGTTTTGATCATTCATAAAGGTCGGAAGATGACCTAGACATCTAATGATAGATAGTTTTCTCATTGACTATCATATCACATCTTACTTTCAAATTATTCATATTCTACTTATATAAATGGTATACACCTTGATAAACAGAAACAGGATAAACGAATAAAACTTTTTTGTTAGGAGAACTGCATACATTTAAAAAAAAAAAAAAGGAAAACGATCGTATACGACTGCGATTAGTTTTTTTTAATTATATCTGAAGGATAAAAAACAAAGTGTAACAAACAGTGTCTAATCCATGTTTTTCATTTGTAGCAAACTCTTTAGCAAGCAATGTCATAAAATATATTAAAAAAAAAAACAACATTTTAGCAAGCAATGTCATAAAATATATTAAAAAAAAAAAACAACATTTTAGCAAGCTAAGGATTGAGCAAGCTAATCATAAATCTGTTTTGTCCATTTTAATGATAATTTCTAGGCATAGACTAAAACACGTTTGTCTTAGTTTTTTGGAGTGTAACGAAATCAGAGATCTATATTTTGAGGTGGAGGACGAAGGCTTTTGTATTTTGATTTAAATAAATTAATGTTTTACAACATTAAAGGAAAAATAAAATAATTGGCACTGACTGTAATGCTAAATACAAAATATATCTGCCATGTCATTATTGGATCTAGAATGAATTATAAAAGTTTTTTACAATTAGATATAAAGAAAGAACATTTGGTATAGTTGTCAATGAGAGAAACATGTGCAAGACCTTCATATCCTACTTGTGCTCTATTCAAGATATGATTGCATTATCATTGTTGGTTCTAAAGAATATGTTTAAAGCGTTTGTACATTGATCACTTTTCTAAGCTTTCTCCTCATAAATTCGGGAACCCTAAGATCATTAATCATTAGTCATCAAAACATATAAAAAAATAAGATGTGGTATGATTGCCAATGAGACAACTATCACCAAAAGACCAAAATGACACAGACATTAACACTATAGGGAACCGTACGGCCTTCAACAATGAACAAAGCCCATACCGCATAGTCAGCTATAAAAGGCCCCGATAAAACATTTCAAACGAGAAAACTAACGGCTTTATTTATGTAAAAGAATGAACGAAAAACAAATATGTAACACATAAACAAACCATAACCACTGAATTACAGGCTTCTGACTTGGGACAGGCACATACATAAATAATGTGGCTGGGTTAAACCGGTAGACTGCCGTGTCATTGCTAGTTCATGTGAAAATCTTTCAGTTTTTTTTAAATTTGATCTTCATATCCTTTTGATGTTTCATGGAAAATATGACTGCATTGCTACTGTTTATTCATACGAACAAGACTTTTAAAAATTTTCAAATTAAATTAATGATTAACTATGAACCCAAATTGCTTGGACCCCATCGACCCCCGGACCTTTCTTTTTTACTAATTTGAAACATCATGTCCTTCTGATGAGTCAGACAACATCACTGCCTTGCTACTACTGGTTCTTAAAAAAAATTAAACTTTAAGTTTACCTCAAGTTCTTAGACCCAATAGCCCTATTGACAAGCACTTGAGAAAAAAACATGAATCCCCTCCTACCAAGGATTATCCTTGCCAAATTAGATTCAAATTGGCCCAGTGGTTTTCAAAGAAGGAGAAAATAAAAATGTAAACCTTATGATTTATTCCCAAAATAATATACGTAAAAGTCAGGTCCATCCTTTCTTGATTAATTAGTAAATGAAAGCAAGTCTATAGACATATAAGACTTTTAGTTCTGTGAACAGTTTAACAATTCGTGTTCTGGAACTCATTCATCATTTGTTCTTCATGTGATCATCATTTTATATTGATTGTTTCATTGAGTACATCACTTTATGTGCTACAATTTTAGGAGTTTTATACAGGACAGTGCAGAAACCCGTGTTACTTTCCCCTCTCTTGTGAGTGACGTAAACTGCTCAGCAGAGCGTGTGCACAACTGCAAGGAACAGTCAGCGGACACGTTGTCCAAACGAACAATTCGTGGCTAACCACAGCGTTAGTTACCTTTAAAATATTAAAAGTTATTTCTTTACATCAGCGATGAACTGTTTTAATATATGTTATAAAGAAACTATGAACATTTCACCGTTCAAACTGTTCGTATCTGCGATTACAAAATTTAATTCAGACTGAACCCGACGTGTGCAAAAATATTCATCTATTTATTATTATAAAGAACATGAACAGCTTTATATATCTACGAATTGTTTTATATCCGTATTTTTAATGGACTTTAATTATCATTGAACACATTGTAAAATTGTATTTATATTTGTATTTTCATTTTTTTCACCATTTGGATTGGTAGTGAAATAAAAGTGAGCTCCTGGTTGTTTTATCTTTACATGAACCCAGTCATCTTGGTTAAACTCGCTGGTCCGGCCAGTACAGTGAAAAAGCTACAACTTGCCAGTTGTTTTTCTTGAATAACGTACGCCACTCCACGACAGTCAGCAAATCCATAACGTAGTTTCAACGACACCGTTTCGTGCTAGTAAATTGACGACAGCCTGTCTTTACATATCCAGACTAGGAACGACAACGTAGCAACGTACATACCTTTACACTGACAGTGGACTTCATAACTTGTGTGTACTAGGCAGCAACCCAATAACGTTGAGCCATTATGGATCCCAGTCACGCGAAACAGCAAGACGAGGTTCAACCCCAGAGAGATGTTTCTAAAGAGCTATTTGAAAATCCATCTGATACCACACATTTAGATGATAATCCCGAGACTAGGCGAGTACGTGATTTCACCGAAAAAGGACACGAAGCACTCGCAGAGAAACGTGACAAGTTCTGTCAGGAGCTTGAGGCTCTTTGGTCAGGTTTAAAACTCCAGTTATTGGAAATGACCACTTTTCCAAATGAACTCCAACAACTGCTTATGGCAGAGGACAAAATCTTACAAGCCTGTAATCATTATCGCAAGCGCATAGATGAGTACCTGAACTTTTTGAAGAAGACCAGAACGCCTGAAAGACCTAATAACATAGACACATGTAATCAGTCATCAGAAACTCGACTGTCTAAAGTGGACCTGGCTATGGAAACCCTACAGGAACATCGCCTCGCCCTAACAAAGGCTAAATCAACCAAACCAAACCATCCAAGGGTAAGAAAACCTCGCATAGCGGGAGCTCCAACGTTTCCGATATATCAAGCCTAGCACGGAGGAAGCGTGCCAAAGAAGAGGCTGCTAAGTCAAAAATAGCCTTTGCCGAAAAACATGCCTTGATAATTAAACAGGAGGTATTATTAGAGGAACAGACTCTGTTCAGACAAACTGAAATTAAAGCTGATATGGACCAACAAGCCATCCGAGAAGAACAAGAAGCCTTACATAAAAAAGTTCAAATGGAACTTCAAATGGAACAAGAGGCTGCACAAAGAAAAATTCAATGGAACAAGAGGCAGCACAAAGGAAAGCTTAACTAGAACAGGCGCTCATACGCAGAAAAGCTCAACAAGAACAAGAGGCTGCGCGTGTAAGCCGGGAAAAGGCTGAACTAAAGGCTAATTAGCAACCTGGAAACAGCAGTGAACAACAAAGTATTTGCATTTTGCATAATACAAAGCATACCTTAAACGAATTCCGAGTGTTCTGTGCCAAAATCAATCGAGGAACGCAAGGAACTGTTGAGTCAAAACAATTTTTGTTACAAATGCTGTCATTCGACTATGCACAGAAGTCGTGATTTCAACGCAAGTATCAGTTGCAATGAATGCGGAAGTAAACAACACACCACCGCATTACACGCAAATCGAGTGTACCAACCTAAAGATGCACAGCCTTCACCGCCTAGATAAGTCGACGGCGGGTAGTTTATTGATACAGCCTACGGCGGGGAGCAACTTGAGTTAGCTGAAACCAAGCTAACCTCTGTTAGTTCAACTGGCACAGATATCTGCAAAGATGGCAACAGTAGTAAATATTGTGCCAAGATACTCCCTGTGAATGTCTTTTACAAAAATAATCAGGACAAAGTAATTAGCATGTATGCAATTATTGAAGACCAAAGCAACCGGTCTCTCGCCGCTCCTAAATTCTTCAGCCTATTCAACGTATAGGAAGAAACAAAAGACTATTTGTTATCCCCATGCTCCAGCAGCAATGTTACTTCCGGAAAACGAGGAAACGGCTTTGTCGTAAAGTTTGTGCATGACAATACTAGATTCAATCTGCCTGAACTGATTGAATGCGATAACTTTCCCAATAATCGGAACGAAATTGCTACACCTGAGGATTTATTGCAATATCAACACTTGCAAGAACTACAAAACAATATTCTCCCGACTGATGGAAAATGCAAAATCCTATTGCTCATTGGAAGAGACATATTAGAGGCACATCACGTCCTTGATCAACGTCTAAGACCACCAAAGGCTCCATTTGCGCAAAAGTTAAACCTGGGTTGGATTATTGTCGGTCAAATACGCTCTGATAAGCAACATGTTCACCTCGAACTCACTACAAAGGAAATAAATCCAACTTGCAGTGTTACTAGTACGTATAAAATCAGACGTTTGATGCATGAAATCGTTATACTTTAAACGGACGAAAAGCATTGAGATGAGAAGCACAGTCAGGTTAAATAGCTGTAAAATATGTATCCAATATTGTCATGCTCCGCTGCTTAGATGGAGGCATTAAATGGTACCCTTGTCCATCCGTACATCCGTCCATCCGTTCGTCCCAAAATCATTTTCCATTCTCTATCTAAGGTTTGTCTTGGCCAAATGTTCCGCAACTTAAACACAATGCTTATTACCACACAACACAGATCAAGTGTGGATTTGGGTTGCCAGACTTCTACCGTTCTTGAGTTTTGTCCCTTTGCAATGTTCTATGCAATTGGGAGCATCATCTGTGTCCATGGACACATTCTCCATTCATTTAATTCTAAAACCATGGGATATCAATTAATTTATTATATGTCTTATCTGTAATAGTATTCCGTACGTTTTATGCAGGTTTTACGCATATCTACCATGGACAAAATGTTGGCCTTCAAACGCACGTTTTTTTTTCATCCACGAAAATATGTTTTACTAAAAGAGGGACGAAAGATACCAAAGGGACAGTCAAACTCGCAAATCCAAAACAAACTGATAACGCCATGGCTAAAAATGAAAAAGACTAACAAACAACAGCACACACGACACAACATAGAAAACCAAAGAATAAACAACACGAACCCCACCAAAAAACTAGGGGTGATCTCAGGTGCTCCGGAAGGATAAGCAGATCCTGCTCCACATGCGGCACCCGTCGTGTTGCTTATGTGATAACAAATCCGGTAAAAAGTCTAATTCGGAAGGTCACATTCATGAAAGGGAAGGGGATTGTAGTTACGACGTAAGGAACATATATCATTTGTGAAACGGTTATTCCATAACGGTCAATCAACTCGTGATGGCGTCCGTAAAATTTACGAAGGGATGATTTCAACTTCACCATTTGGAACTCTTGGTTTAATAGCTTCCTTGTAAGCAGCAACCCTCTATCCAGAAAATCATGATAGGAAAGGCAAGCACGGGAATATCGTATCAATTGGGAGATATATACCCCGTATGCAGGTGCTGCTGGAATGCTGCTACTTAGAAATATAAATAGTGTGATACTCATCTACCTGAGTCACGTGTGAGTGTTCTGTATACAAAACGCACGTCTGGCGTACAAAATTTTAAACCTAGTATCTTTAATGAGGATTTTTGCAACCATTTAGTCGATGCCACTGCTGGTGAAGGTTTCATCCCCGATAGTATCATCAGCACTTTTGTGTTGACATGGTAATATTAAATAATTAACTGTTTGAAAAACTTTGAGTTTCTATAAATGCTTAGAATTTTCAACCCCAGGAAAAGTTTACAATTGCAAAAGCTTCCGAAATATTTGGTCCTCAACTCACGATTATGTATAAACAGGCATATTCTTAAGTATTCTGTAATTTATTATTTTATAAGGAATACTAACTATATAATGCCTTTCACTAAATTGGAGTCCTACATTATCGAAAAGGATGACTTTTACTGTGGGTAAACATTTGAACGACTCAAGTATGCAATTTGTCTCATAATGGCCCAATATTGCCGACATATTACATGTATATGTATCATATGATCGTGTAGAGTTATGTATCTATATACTTTAATTGTTGTTCATGTTGTTATACATGTTCAATGTCAGAGCCTATTGTAGCTTGCTATGTGGTAAGGGTTTTGATCATTTTTGAAGGTCGACCTAGGCATCTACGCAATTTTTTCTCTAGCGGATACTTGTCTCATTGGCTAACATACCATATCTTCTTACTTTCATATTATTCATGTTGCTTTCTTTCTTCTACTTATATAAACGATATTCCCCGTGCTAAATAGAAACGATATGTGCGTTTATAACGTATGGTAAGAATAAACTGTTATTGGTAAGACGAACTGCATAGATTTAAAAAGATAAGATTGTTATTGTTATAAACTATGCATTATTTATTATATATAAAGAATAAAAACAGGTCCATATTGTTTATTTGTAACAAACTCCTTAGTAAGATATGTCAAAACCTTCTAATTCATTACAAAAAAGCTAACGATTAAGCGAGCTAAATGTACATTTGTTTTGTCAATTTAAATGATAAATTTTAGGCATAGACTAAAACGCGTTTGTCTTTATTTTTTGGGGAAACAAAAATGAATTCCATAGCTTTGTGTTTATCTCCATGCATTACTGTTAATGTTTCGTTTGATGGATTCGTGGATCCGCCCTTCGGATGGACGTATTTTCCCGCCTTGTGTATAATATTGTCGTTGAAAAAATCCATGGCGAATAGTGCCCGATCATGACGGTCTTGGTGCAGAACCAACTTGGTTTCATTTGGTGGGTCAGCTTTTCCGCCGAGGGGATGGACAATTTTCCCACTTGCAGCATGTTTAATATATCCCCATCGTTCATCAACAACATCGAACTGGAAGTACATTCTTTCGTGGATATCGCTGTGCAGAACCAAGTTAGTATCGTTAGCAGGATTGCTACTGCCACCCTTTGGATGTAGAAACTTTCCACTGGCCTTGTGTTTGATAAGAAACGTAGTCATTTTCTCTATACGGTTTCCAAGTTAAGATATTTTGTGTCCGACTGAAAAGAAAAATAAGTTAAACTAATTGCTGCATATGGTTTTTTTCAATCTTTATTTGTCTCCGTGCTTATTTTTATAAGTTTTAAATTTCAATTTTTAAAGTGAGAAATAACTCGATAGCATTACAGCCGAAAACACGACCAGTGCAGTCACATCAGATATAAAAAAATTACATGTCAGGTATACGTAAAAGACAGAAAAACCCAATATTCCAAAGTAAATGATACTGTACGGCAAATGTCCATGATTTAAACATACATTTTAAAAAGTTGTCCATCTTAAATTAACAGTATCATCTCCTCGTATGTACTCTTCCAGGTTGTAAATAAAAGTTCAAACTGTAAATATAAAGCTTAATTCTTAACACTGAAATGATTCGAATTTGTAATTTTGCAAGATTTTAAAACTATCAAGTATTTTCCAACAACAAAAAGAGGACATCATTGTTCAAAATAAAAAAAATAATAAAAAACTCATCTGCCTAAGAAATATAATTGAAAGAGACTAATCCTTTCAGCAGATAATTTTCCTAACAAAACAAAAACCAAGTTCACTCTTCTTTCAAATATTAAATTATACACATATATCTTGTCTGATCTTTCCAATACACCAACAAAGCAACAAAGCGGCAGAAAGCAACATGATAATAAAAGCGTTGCGAAAATTAAACTGAAAGTACTGGTGTATATTGTAAAAACTTACTTTTGAAATACGATGTCCTTATGGATAATAATATAATGCTAGTAAAGCAACTTTGTTTAGCAAAAGTCATTTATAGTGCACAAGCGGATTAATTCAAGCTCAAACTAGTATTCCAAATCGTCTGTTATTGAATATGTCTAGCCAATGAGAAGAAATAGTGCAATACTTTTTGCAATATAACTTGTCAATCTGTCTGCGGTTGGACACCTCTATACCATTAAAGTGTTTCCGTAAATATGTGGGAACTTTTTACACTCAATATTATAAGTTTAAAATAGTGTAAAATATATTCAGTACTTGACTGATTTATTAATTTTTAAAGTTTTTTTTTAACACGTTTGAATTGTTTCACATTTTTTTTTCATTTCTGAACCTTGTATTAACACAAATCACTTCCGTAGGAAGAGCTACACTTCGTTCAATATGAAACGGATCCCGTCAAGTATAACTACACTAAAATAATGTGCATCTATTAAGATTTTTTAACACAATATATCATTCAATCCTTATAAGTACAGAATCACTGGCTTTCAAACTGTTGGTAACCTCGTGAACTATCAGGCAAACAACAAAAGACTTTATTAAGTTAATGATTTATTGTTCATTTACTCATTATTTTTCTATTCCAAGGCATGGATGGCAATGGCTGCATGCATTTTGTTGATTCCAATGCCCTTTAACTGTATTACACAGCTACTTTTTGCATAGATACTTTTTCTGTACCAACAATCTGTTGTACTGGAAATCTACTTTTAATATTCAGTACTATTTTCTACTTTAAATTAATGTAATATTTAGGTACCTGTATTTTACAGCACCTGGTTTGTACTTAAAATTTAAGTACTACATATTTTTGTTACGACGTTATACATTTTAAGCATTTTGAAAGTTTGTCTATTTCAAATCTCTTAAAGTTCTGATGTTAAATATAGAATATTGTGATAAATATTGGTATTATTTCTGTACCAATATTTTAAGTACAAATCAGGTGCTGTAAAATACAGGTACCCAAATGTTACAATCATTTTATAGAAAAGAAAGGCAATAAATAATAAAAGTAAATTTCCAGTACTACAGAAGTTATGTACAGAAATAGTACTTATACAAAAGTAGCATTACAACAAACATACAACAATAAATAAAGGCAACAGGAGTATACCGCTGTTCAAAACTCATAAATCTATGGACAAAAAACAATAAATACCATAGACGCTGTAGTTACACCTACTGATTTGGTAACAGTTTTCTTTTCATTTTCAATGATTGTAAAGATTAATTCAGGTTGTCGTTGCGTTTCAGTTTCATAACATAAATGATTGTGTTGATTTCTAATTATTTTTATGTAGATGAAAAGTGCACATAGCATTTCATGATTCAGACTCATATGACGAAAAAAATATAGTAACATTTCACTTAATGGATACATATTTTAAGAGTGTCCTTGATGTATAACTGATTGTGGACTTTGGTTTTTGTTTTCATACATTATATATTTGTCATAAATCACAGCTAAAAATTCACTCATCATATTTAAATTCGGTTGCTCTAATTACCACTAGACACTGATGACTTGCATAATAAAAAAAATCAAGCTATATTCGAGTGCATACTTAAAAATCTTATATATAATTATGTCATTGCATATTTATAACTGCATGAAAAGACCTTGAAATATTTTTAATATAACTGCCGTCTGAATGATTCAATGAGGTCTTATTTTTTTTATCAACTGTATCGAAGAAAATATTGTTAATTCTATAATTCAGTTCTTTAAAACAAGAAAAGTACACTAGACCGACAAAAAATTCAACCAATACATTGGCAAATCGACTTATGATTTGTTATGTACTTAAAATACCATTATGAGCTCAAGATGTGAAACAAACAACATCTAGCAAAGCACTACACAATAACTAAAGTCGACGGAACAACACTAAGCCTACCATAGATCATGTTACAAATCATTCCAATAAAAGCAACAGTAGTATTCCGTAGTTCAATAGTCATGAGTCGATTAGGCAAAAACAAATCCGGGTCACAAAACCAAAACCGAGAGAAACACATCATCTTTTAGATGGAAACAACGGAATGCCAGAAGCACTGAACTGATACAAAAACAAACGCCAACATAAATAAAAAAAGTACTATATGGCAATAATTACCATATTCCTGATTATCGTTTCTTAATTAAATACAATACTCGCAAATGATGTCAAGGGGGAGACGAAAATTCAGTCCTTGAATTTTTCTCCCCGGAGCTGTGATCGAACCAGGAACCTTTTTGTTTGAAGTTCGATGCACCAAACACTACATAGCTCTCCTAGTGCATTGTTTAAGTGGAACCCGTCGTTAAAGTAAAAAGAATTTATTAATAAACACAGACGGCAAAGTACGAAAATGAAAGATAGAAATTTATTTATCTTACTTTATTCAGTTTTGTTATAATTCAAAATAAAAAAAAAATCAATCATCATGTTCACTGTTGACAAAAATTTTTGAAACCCATAGACATATTACGCTTGATAGGTAAACAAACCCTAGGTCAACACTGTTGAGTTTACATGAGTAAGTGACAACATTAGTCAAGTTAAGGCCGTGTTCACACCAAACGCCATGTACAGTAAACTTGTTTACAATTAGTTTAATGTACTGGACATTGGTTTCACATTAAATTTTTCACATCTATACACCTTGTTTAATTACCTGTACATAGGATTTGTTCACACTTGTAAACACTATGTCATTTATAGAGAAAACGGTAGTATAAAATTTTCCCAGCATTAGGTTGGCCTTTTGTGTACCCAAGGCAGGTGAAGGAAGTCAAATTAGGAGCGCTGTGATTGGATGTAAGGGTACAATATATTTTTTATTTATCTATGAATAACTGCAGTGTGTATATTTACAATATAAATTTTGAAACCTATTGAAATATTTTCTAGAGAATTATTCGAAAAGACTTGCAAAATTTCATAAATTTGGTGCAAAATGACGGTGGGCATGGATAACATAAACAAGCTCCGTTGGAATTTGGTTATGATACTATTTGGCTTTAATTTTTAAAACACAATAATAAAGTACTAACACAACATATAACTGTTTTATCCAGGTTTTTATCTTAAAAAGTGGTAAATTTAGAAAATGTTAATATTGTCGCCTATGGCAGAATAAATAGTAATTTCTGGCTCAGATAAATTAACAAAATCCCCCCCCCCCTCTCAGTTTTTAAGTTAAGTGGTTGCTTCTTTATGAAAGCCATTTTGATTATGTGCAGTAGTTTAAAAATAATAAAGATGTCTCGATTAAGCATTAGAAAATGTAGGCTGCAGCAGCGTGCTTTGAGGCGAAGAATAAATATTTTTATTCTCATAAAGCCAATGCATTACATCGGCACAGAGATTGAAGGAGAAGTAGGAATGATATATTAGGGATCACTGTATTCCTATCTTTTCTGTTTGTTTCAAATGGTATTACTGCTCCAAGGAGTATTTGGCAAAGGGAAATAATGTTTTTTTTTAGTTTTGAGGTAATTTAACGGATCCGAGATACATGTACTAGACAAACAATACATTTACCTCACACATTTTAAGTAATGCATTTATGAGTGAATCGTTGTTTGAGTAAAGACCAGTGGCAAACATTTCTGTGCAAGTCAAGTCGATTCGGAAAGACCTTAATTTTCAAATGAATTATGTGTTCGGCAATGATGCTGCTTTGAGTCTTGATAAGGGCGTAATAAAGCTACATGTACGTTAAGTTAAAAAAAAAAAACCAAATAAATATATCAACTTTAGACAAATATGTCTGTAACTAACTTTATTAATAATAGTTATAAATATCGATTTTATTCAAAAATTGTTTCTTCCTTAAATATGTACGCGGTGAAACTAATGTTTTAAATGCCTAGTTTTGTGTACACTTAATCTACACAAGACCTACATCGAGTATCGACTGCATGTAGACAAAACATGTTTTACACTACATGTAAACATTGAGTTTTATCAATGGGAACGTAATTTTGTTTAGTTTACGTGTGAGTTACACTTACACAACACCGAGTTTATGGTCAGTGTGAACACGGCCTTAGATTTAACTGATTGTGGATGTTGGTTTAGATTTTCCTTTTAATATCTAAATTGCTATAATTATCTCTATAAATACCGTTAATAGTGCATTTTTGCGCATTTAATTTTTATAAATGGGTCTGTCGGCATCAGTATAACAGTAATAAAAGATGTTTATTATTTAATGACGTTTGAAGGATTACATAGTACGCACTTGTTATTCTATTAATTTTTCGAATTGAAATAGTTAATTCGGTACATAATAAGTAGTACACACTTTACTGATGTAATCTCATAGCAATTTATACCATAAATCTCACTAATACATAATATTAATACAATAACCAAATATATATATTTGCCGACTGCCCAACGTAAGCTAGAGATCACAAAGAAAGGGATGAAAAGAGCCCAAATTATAAACCAAGTTTTCTAGATACTGATAATCTCATATCTAAAGAATCAGCAATGTAACCATCTTTGCTAATATCTGATTTCCATCTTCCATGACGTTTAATACATTTCTCATTTACTTCTGACCTAACTGCTGCAGAAGCACCACCAGAACGTAAAGAATGCAAACCTAGGTTCAAGTCAGGAGCTACAGTTTTTAATCTACGTACAATATTCTCTTTTGTGGCTGTATAGCTTAACTTCTTATTCTTATATATCAACTTAGCTAACCCCTTAGACCTAAAAATCGGTCGAAATATAAAATAATCCGAATTAACATCCAAACTAGCGAGTGAAATATATCGCTTATACATAACAACTAGACATGCCAAAGTGTTGCCACTAGAAATAAGTATCTCGTTACCTTGTCTGTATTGATCGGTCTTGGACCGGGGCAGAAAAATGGAAACATGATCATCAAAAATCTAAACATCCCTACATGTAATAGAACTTAATTCGTCATAGCGCAAAAATCCAGCATAGCCTATCAAAATCATAGTCAAATCTCTAACAATAAGCAAGTCATTTTCAAATTCATTAATTTTACAAAGTTCAAGTATTATATCCGAGGTAACAGGGTCCTTCTTTACGACTGGTTTTCTATTTAATCTTTTACATGATTGAGCTAACGAATGCATGTAAGCGTTATTTGTATGATCAACGTAACCATAAAGCTCATGTACCCACTTTAAAGCATAAATTATCGAATCTAAAGTACAGGGTGATGACTTCTTGTCAATCAATAATGTTAAAAACAATGAAACATGAATCGGACCGCTTGCAATTCGTTAAAACCATATCCTTGAGCAAAAGATCTCCAACGATTATAACTAGCAAAGTATTTTTTTGTAGTATTGTCACTTTTAGACTGGATAAGATAAACAGACATCTTTTCTGCTAATTCGCCAAGTTCACCCGAACATCCTACAGTACTCTTCTCTACAATCTCCACAACATGTTGCCTCAGTCCTAAGCCTGAAAATCGCAAATATGGATCATTAGAACATAATATTAAAAGCGATCAACCTAAATTTAAGTGGCCATTTCCCGAAAATGCCGTTTTTACCGGCACCCTTCACTATAACTTTTTCATTTGTAAGATAAATAGCGTCTGAAACAAAATTCTTAAACATTTCTTGTTCACAAAGTAAAGGCCAAAATACCGCCGATTTCCATTCTGGAATAACCAAAATACCATTAGCATGCTCATTGCACATTTTGTTTACTGTTTTTGCAATCAAAGAAGGTGGGGGGTACCAACCAATTGTTGTCATTTCCCCAATATTGACTAAAACCATCAACTGCTTCAGTTCCTGGGCACCATATAACTGAATTGAAACGCGAACAGTGTGTATTGTAATGAGTAGCAAATCGGTCTATGCTACACGGACCCCAAATATTGTTTAAGAAACTGAATGTTTCATCGTTTAAAGACCAGACATCGTGATCTGTATAACGACCAAGTTGGTCTGCATATACATTCTGAGCCCGAGGGATTCAACGAGCCTGAATATTAATGTTTTTCTGTTCACAAGATTCTAAAATATTAATCGCAGTTTTTTGTAGTGACAAATTTCTGCTCCCCACCGTCAAAATACGTGCGACATTTTGATTGTCACTGTTGACTCGAACTAATTTGTTCTCCAACAACGAATCTTGAGTATACAAAACTCTCTTGACGCATTCAAGTTCACGCCAAGTTGAACTCTCAAAAGGTTCATTACCTACCCAGTTACCATCAAAGCCTACATCTGAGGCATCACAAAACAAATCGACATCAAAATTGTTGTGAAAATTAACTGCGCTTATATTCACACCTTTACTATTCCTTGCTCTGCAAGAAACTCTCCAAAATTCTAACTCATCAATAGCTTCTGATGAAAATTTTACAGATACCTCCCAGCTTGCTCTACCGTTAACACAAGCATATAAAAATCTTGTTCTCAATCTCACGAGATCACCAAATACTATTTGCATTGATATGAGTTGACCAACTATGCCCGCTAAAATTCGAGCCTTTAACAAAACTTTACCTTTTCCAATCTCGGAAAGTATATAATTTACAGTTTGCTCTGCTTTATCTATTCTCTCAGGACTGACGAATATTCTACCAATTTCAGTATTCCAAATGAAACCTAACCGTTTCAATTTTTGGCATGGATCCCAAACACATTTTTCATGTGCAATTAGAAAACCTAGCTTTTGAAGTTGAAATTTTACAAACTGACTACTTTTTTGACAAGGTTCAAAATCTTTGCCACCTCCAAAACCATCATCTAAAAACATAATAATTCGTGTGCCTTTAGATCTGAAATACTTTACAACTTCTCTGAGAACTTTGGTAAATATGTAACCAGCAGTAGCCAATCCAAATGGCAAGACATTAAAAACAAAATATCTGTTTGCACCATCTATCTCCCATGCAAAACCTAAATATTCTCTGTGCAATTCAACAATCTCAATATGGTGATAAGCACTTTTTAAATCATAGTCATACAGAAAATCATGTTGGTAAAAAATTTCCCTTGCTAACTTTGTGTCTTCATATTTAAATCTAAATTTAAATAAATGAGGATTGATGTGTCTACAATCCAATACCAACCTGGGTTTGCTCGATTTATTAAAAGCAACGGTCAAAGGATTAACTACACAAGGCATCTCATTTACTTCTGATATACAACCTTTTGACATCAAAGTTTCAATTTCTGAATTAACAAAACATGCGTTATCAAGAGATGATCTGTTATTTCTTATAATTTTATGATCTGGTTCTGTTTTGAAAGGTATCTTATACCCGTTTTGAATAACATCAATTATGTGTGTATTACCTGTGATTAATCTCCATTCATCGATAGCATTTTTCAGTCTACCTACTGGACTAACAGGTTTTTCCACATTAGTAACAATATCAACAGTTTGTAAACAATCAATTGTTATTGAAACCTTCTCATTGGCGTTTCTTATTTTGGAATTATTGCAATAAAAATTAGCATCTGAGCTACAAAATAAGCTTGAACTATCTAAGTTTGATAAATATAAAGAATTACTTATCTTTTGTTTTCTATCAGGACAATTATCTGCCCAGTGACCCCTTTTTCCACAATTGAAACACTTTCCAGGCTTGAAGGAATCATCTTTATCTGCATTCCTGTCATAAGGAACTTGTCTGGGTTTGATGCTTTTCTTGGTTTTCTCTGCTTTACTCTTGCGCTCTGCTCTAGACTGAGCTCTTAACATTTTTCTCTCATCTTCGGAGTCTTCTGCTATTGGGTTGGCAACATACTCATTTACCACTTTCCAACCGAGTTGAGAAGAGTCTGCAAGCTTAATTAACTTTTGTCTCCCTTGCACAATGTCAATACCTTCTGAAATCCTGGGTTTAGCGTTCTGTACGGTTGCTCTGGTCATATCATGAACTTCTAAGCTTGACTTCGCCTGTTTCAGCTTTGTAAGAACCTTCACACCATACTTGAATTGGTTTTCGTTGCCCTTCCTCTGAAAAGTATAGTTATCGGTCAGAGTTTCCTCCATCTTGGCCATTTGAGTCTGTGAAATTTCTTGTTGACTTTCTTGTAAGGTGGTCTGCAAATTTGTCAGTTTACTGTCCATTATACCATTTATACTGTTCAATAAATCCTGTTGAGATGTTGATATGGCATTGGAAACTTCTCTCGAAATGGCATTTTTTAAAGGGCTGCTCAACATACCGGTGTCCATCTTGACCGTATCAGTGTTGGGAAGAGAGTGATTACTGCACGGGATTATTTCCCGCTCATTTATTACATGTACATGTAAATATGTGATAATCACATGATTAATCAGACGGAACGTTAGTACAATAATTTTCCTCTATACTGCGAAACGCGGAAAATTATAAAAGTACGCTAGACTGACGAGTGGTTCAACCGTTATATTTTCAAATCAACACAGTTATATACAACTACGAAACGACAAACATCGGTCAACAAGGCACTACAAAATCACTTCAAAGGACCGAGGAACAACACGAACCCTACCATCGATCATGGTACAAAACACTCGAAACGTATAAAGAATATCACATGAACCCTACCATCGATAATCAGGGTACAACACATTCGAAAAATTTAAAAGAACATCACATGGTACAACACATTCATAAAATTTAAGAGAACATCACATGGACCCTACCATCGATAATCAGGATACAACACATTCATAAAATTTAAGAGAACATCACATGGACCCTACCATCGATAATCAGGGTACAACACATTCGAAACATTTAAGAGAACATCACATGGACCCTACCATCGATCATTGTACAACACATGGGAAAAATATAAGAGAACATCACATGGACCCTACCATCGATCATGGTACAACACATTGGAAAATTTAAGAGAACATCACATGGACCCTACCATCGATCATGGTACAACACATTCGAAAAATCTAAGAGAACATCACATGGACCCTATCATCGATCATGGTACAACACATTCGAAAAATTTAAGAGAACATCACATGGACCCTACCATCGATAATCAGGGTACAACACATTCGAAAAATTTAAGGGAACATCACATGGACCCTACCATCGATAATCAGGGTACAACACATTCAAAAAATTTAAGAGAACATCACATGGACCCTACCATCGATAATCAGGGTACAACACATTCAAAAAATTTAAGAGAACATCACATGGACCCTACCATCGATAATCAGGGTACAACACATTCAAAAAATTTAAGAGAACATCACATGGACCCTACCATCGATCATGGTACAACACCTTCGAAAAATCTAAGAGAACATCACATGGACCCTACCATCGATCATGGTACAACACATTCGAAAAATTTAAGAGAACATCACATGGACCCTACCATCGATAATCAGGGTACAACACATTCGAAAAATTTAAGAGAACATCACATAGACCCTACCATCGATCAGGGTACAACACATTCGAAAAATTTAAAAGAACATCACATAAACCCTACCATCGATCATGGTACAACACATTCAGAAAGTTTAAAAGAAAATCACATGGACCTTACTATCGATCATGGTACAACACATTCGAAACGTATAAAGAGCACCATGAGCATCAAAAGTGTAGACAAATGCCGCGTGTTAGATCGATACAACAGCAAAAAAGAGGATAACAGATTGTTTAAATCAACAACTCTTTGCATAAAACCAGTTGGTCAATTAAAAAAAGACTAATCATATTTCAATACGATTCGTTATGATTGGCGTTGCTACAAGATTAAACTAGAAGCCAAATGACAAAAAAAAGTATTTTGTCACCGTCCTGTCTTCAACAGTGACCAAAACCCATACCGCATGTGTACATGTAGTAAGCTATAAAAAGTTCCGAGATGCGAAATGTAAAACAATTCAAATGAGAAAACTAACGGTCTGATTTATTTACAAAAAATGATGAAAGAAAAAAACCCAAATGTGGTACGTTGCCCAAAGTGACTACCACTGAATTATATGCTCCCGAATGACGACCGGCACATACTACAGAATGATTCAGATTAAATCAGTTTTACGTGTACGCCCGAACCTTGGCGAGGGGTTCGAGGACCCCATACGGATCCATGTCAAACACTTGCTGGTAGTGAGTAAGAGCTAAAGAGCGAAGCCCCCGGAAGCTAACGATTAATCGAGAATGGATACCATTCCTGTCATTAAAAAAGCACCAGTTGCAACATACTTTAGGATCTAAAGGGTGTATTTGTTATGTAAATTATTCATTTTGTTAATTTGAAATATAATGATCATTGGATTTTGAAAAAATGTCAAAAATGAATTGCTTTAAACAAATGGGAAGTGAGTACATATATATATACAGAACTCGCAGTAAAGATTCAGACTTGACAGAAAATGAACAAATAGATAATTTATGATACCATTTGGCTGAAAAGTAAATTTCATCTATTTGATCCGCAATTACAAGCCAATGAAGAAAGAATTATAAAACTAATATGTGTCTAACAAGTTCTTTTTATTTTCTTTTTATTTTCTTTAGATTAATGTTTTTTATCAAAATTTAAGTGTACGCCCGGGCGTTTTGACGTAAACGTAGCTACGCGCCTGGTTTGTGGTGCCGCAACTTTTGAAAAAACGAACATCAAGTCAATACACCGTCAACAAAATAATTGAAACACTTATTTTTTTTATGGTGTGATATTGAACTCAGTATGTTGCAAATGTAACTTATTTCAAGTTGCATTTATATGGGATCATTTTAAATAAAATTAACCGGCACACTGATTGTGGTTTATATTTTTCTTTTAATATTTAAATTCGATTGCTATATTTACATCCAGACTACGTTAATTTTTACAATTATATCTGTCGGTATTAAAGACCTTGAAATATTATGTATTATAAGCTACCGTCTGATCGAGTAAACACGCACTTGTTTCTCTATCAGTTGAACGGAACATAGTAAAAACTGTATGGTTACTAGGTATCAGTGATTCGGTACATTTAAACCTGTAAAGTACACTAAAACGACGAGAGATTTTCCCCTCTTTTTGTCAAAAACAATTGTCAAACATAAGAACATACTACACCCTCTGGCCGTTTTCCAAACTTGTTTTAAATAAATAAAAGCAAAACACAGTTATGGTCCTACTTTAAGCCGATACTTACACTTTAGAATTTTTTTTGACACTGTTTATGGTGTCTTAACACGAAATTCAAATTTGTTGAAAGTGTACTATTTCCAGTAATTACAAGTGCTGTTAGATACAAATGCAGGACTGGTACTACACACCTTTTGTATTTCATGCATTGAGTATTATACTATTCGTGTCAATCTAAAGTCAAGCCCTATCCAACTAATTTGTACATGTTGTTCAAATCTAACATGTACATGTATAAGGATAATGTTTTCTTGGATGTATGTTATCATGGTAATATTAACAATGTCATTTGATTTTTTTGTAGATTTCACCATCAATTCTTTAAATGCTCTGTAAACATGGTAAAGGGAGAAGTCTTATAGCATAATAAATATTTTCACATTAACCATATCAGAATAAAATTGCCTTTGATAGAATTTCATACATATAAGAATAAGATTTTAATTTACATCCCAAGATATCATGTACAAATGTAAAATTATAGATTTCTATAATTTAGGAGGTGTTAGATATTATCATGATGATATGGAACTGAAAATGCATGCATTAACAAATTTAGATAGTTCAATATACCTATTGCAAAATGTTTTTACTAACAATACTACAAATCATCATTGATCATACTTACTTTAGAACCTTGTTCTAATAATACCATTTCCTTTAAGTTTGATTTTTTTTATTTTATTTGTAACAATCTCTATGTTCTAAACATTGAATCAAGACAAAATTGTGCATTTCTTCAAAATGTTGACAGATGTATTTAAATCACCAGCATTGCAAATAGTAGTCAGACAAAGTTCACTGTACTGTTGTCATGACTTGTACAAATGTTGTATAACAGCACTTGCAAAACATGGTAAATCTCTCTTTAAAGTGTCTTAGTTAAAAGTTTTGCCAATGAGACTTTTCATTAAATTATCCAATTTGTGTAGAAACAGAACTGTTTACTTTAAAGAAAAATAAGATTCAACCATAATTTGCAGTCTCATATAATCATGATAAAATATGGGAAATATGTTAAAAAAAAAAAAAAAAAAAAAAGAAGGAATAGCATGACCAAAAATCTGCTTTTTAATCTGAGACATGTGTGAAAACATAAATTCATAATAAAACTATATATATTTGTTAAAGATGTTTATTTGCATTGGAAAAACAATGATGAATTGCCATGGTTTAAAGAATTGTAATAATTATCAATATGATTTATATTTTCAGATGCAACCAACAGGACCAAGGGGAGTAGTGAGGGAGGAGAAGTAGAGGATGATGTAAATAGTGTAGATACGGGTAGTGAAAATGATAATGAACATGATGAAGTAGATGTACAAAATGATGTAGATATAGATGTAGTTTTAGATCATGTTAATAGTGATAAAAGTGAGAAAAATAAACCTAATTATGCCAAACCCAAACCAGGACAATTAAAAGAAGGCAAATTATCAGCAGCACAGATATTAAACAATAAAGTTCAGGCTAAAAGGATGGCAAAAAGCAGAATTATGAATAAATTGAAAAAATTTAAAAAACAAACTGTTAACAGAGCAGCCCTATGAGCCTGTTGAGGTTCTCTATGTAGTGTATGAACGGACTACAAAAAAATTTAAGTACGACGGTTCTGGCTTTTTATTGAATCGTTTTGAAAACTGCAGACCTCTGTCATCTGGCATCCCCCGGAAGAAGGTTACTGAACGAAAGGGGGATGCCAGCAGCTACACATTAACAAGGACAAAGGGGTACAATTACTGACACCTAAGAAATACATGTACCCCTTTGCTCCTTCAGCTGGAAAGTCCCTGGCGGAAAAGCAGAAGGCAGAAATAGACGGGCTTAACATCCAAATAGAGGACAGTGAAGTTATAATATCGAAAAAAACAAGGTACATGTAATGCAAGAAATTAAAAACTAAATCATGTAAATTGTATCATTATAAACAGCTACATTCACATCCAATTTTTTATGGAAATATTCTTTATAAAGCACAAAGGTGTCAGCATTCACCTCAAAAACTAACAAAACCTTTGAATAGACTTATTAAGAAGGGATATAGTTACGATACTGTTGTCAGGTCATTAAAAGATTGCATATTTTGGCGTTAATATTGATTCACTTATAGGGTCTTTGCATCGGAACTAAACACATTTATTCAAAAACCAGTTGTTGGCATGACACGGGTTATGTTCTTCTCATATATGTCATGATGGTATGATACTAAACCCCTAACGGGAAGGATTGTGCCTGATGTTCATATGATGACATCATAATCTTTCAGTCAGTTTAATTGAAGTCTGGAGCTGGCATGTCAGTTAACTGCTAGTAGTCTGTTGTTATTTATGTATTATTGTCATTTTGTTTATTTTCCTTGGTTACATCTTCTGACATCAGACTCAGACTTCTCTTGGACTGAATTTAATGTGCGTATTGTTATGCTTTTACTTTTCTACATTGGCTAGAGGTATAGGGGGAGGGTTGAGATCTCACAAACATGTTTAACCCCGCCGCATTTTTGCGCCTGTCCCAAGTCAGGAGCCTCTGGCATCTGTTAGTCTTGTATTATTTTAATTTTAGTTTCTTGTGTACAATTTGGAAATTAGTATGGCGTTCATTATTACTGAACTAGTATATATTTGTTTAGGGGCCAGCCGAAGGACGCCTCCGGGTGCGGGAATTTCTCGCTACATTGAAGACCTGTTGGTGACCTTCTGCTGTTGTTCTTTCTATGGTTGGGTTGTTGTCTCTTTGGCACATTCCCCATTTCCATTCTCAATTTTACATACAATACTAGATAAGGCGACAGGGGAAAGAGTTTATGATTAATGCCTTTAGCCATATAGCTTTGATTAATCACATGAGACTGAAGTGAAATTTAATTTGTTGCCCTGAATTTATCATTCTTGAGCATAAAATAATAGAAAATTGCTGCTTTTATACTTTGTCTTTCATTTTTGCTTAAACAAAGGCCTAACTTTAGTAGAAGAAAACATTTACAATTAACTAATTTTTGTGACCATATAATCATCCTTTGAATATTTTGGTTTTAATGTGGTCGTTTAGCACGTTTAGTGCCCAACTTGTCTTCTTTGTTAAACATAAAATGCACATATTCATGATAATTATAAATTAAAAGTACAACATGTACAAGTATATAAAATAGATTAATTCAGTGATTTTTTTTCTTCAGTACCACAAAGTCTACAAACTCTAAAGAACCAAAAAAAAAAAAAAAAAAAAAAACAGTGAAAAGGACATTGGCTTTAGCAGATGAAAGTGTGCCAGCTATAAGGTATTATTTATCTCGATATGATAATTTTTAATTAAAAGTACAACATATATATAAACATGATAAAATAGATTAATTCAGTGATTTTTTAAAAATAAATATACTTCAACTTCAGTTCTAATGAGGAGATGCCATATATTTTGTCTACAATCTGTCACAACAGTGTCCTTTTTCAGTCTTTTGATGTTGAATCTGTAATAACTCCCACCTGTTATCTAGGGTTTTCTTGCATCGTGTCATAAAGAAACTTTTTTTCTTTTTTTATTAGATTGAAGTGGACATTCATGTCCCTTGCACAGATGAAAAAACAACAAGCAGCAAGAAGAGGGTGACCCCTCTAGCATGTCAAGTGGTAGGTGCCAACTATAGATTGTTTAAGACTTTTTCTGTGAGACGTAGCAAAGGGGTATGATTGCCAACTAGGCTTCTAGGCACAAGAAATGACAAGTCAGTCAGTATAGGTTTAAAAATAAACATACTTCAACTTCAGTTCTAATGAGGAGATGCGATATATTTTGTCTACAATCTGTCACAGCAGAGGTGGACACAAATTCAACAAAGATAGTGCAGGTGCAGGTGAACGTAGGAGATCATGTCGCCATAAGGCATGGAAAAATTATTTTTCCAGCTATGGTAAGCAAGTTATATTTTTGCATTTATCGACTTAACGTGGTACAGGTGTTACATGATCCATGTTCTTGATATATCTAAAGAAAGAGTAAAACAAATGAATAAGTGGAATCATTTTAAAGTCTATTTTTTTTCCTTTTAAAATAATTTAATTATCATGATCATGGTCAAACTTTTTTTTGGCTTTATTAACTTTGACAACTTCTTCCCAAAAAAAGGCAGATGAAATAAACCTTTCATTTGACATGTTTGAGTATCAATGATGAATTGTTTTATCTTCAATGGAAAATTAACTGCCAAGAAAACAAATTGCTAAACATGCTCAAAATGGACAAATTAGAACTGCTTGTATTCTTGAGATTAAATATCTGTTACATGTAATATAATATAAAAATATATCCACATATTTTCTTTTTTGTTATATTTCAGATCAACAGAATAGATGATCATGATGATTCAGTGTACTGGATCCAATTTTTCAAAGAAATATCCAAGAACAAGTGGAGTCTTGAGCAAAAGCAGTTTTCTGCCATTCATACAGATTTTTGAAAAAATTTAGCACCACCGGACTTACATGTAGTATTTGAAAGCTGTTCTAGATTTTTTTTATAAATTTCAAGATCTTTAGATAAACCTAAAAAAAATTAAAAGCTGTTGTTAGAGGGCTGTTCCATCAAAACAAATGAAAGTGCATTCTATAATAGATACATTGGTTGTTGTTCAGTGTAAAATGCATCTATGGTCTAGTCCTTGACTTTCAAAATTTGCTTGTGTTTTGGTAATTGGTAAACATGATTAAACAATGTTGAAGAAAAGAAATTGTCTAAATACTTAAAAAGTTTATTTTCAAAAGTTTTCATAAGAATGATGAGTAGTTTGATATTTGTTCAATAATCTTCCTGGTATGCTCTTCTGTTTTTTCCTAGAATTGAGTTGGTACCAGTGAAACAAAATGACTTTTATTTTTTATGATAGATTATTACAATTCTCAAGTGCCTGGCCCTTCCCATGTATGTTTTGATCGAACAGTTCTTTGCAACGTGATAACTTTTTACAGTTTAAAACATCTTTTTAATTTTACTGCTGATAATATACTTGCCATAATAACTGCTTGGAAATATTTGAAAGTGAATATTATTTTATAAACTTGAAATTTTATTTTTAGAATGTGAAAATGGTTTTAAACATGTTAAAGGTCATTTATTCTTAAGAAATTGACAATAATTAACTAGGGATTTTGATAGTTTCATGGTTTGACTATATTTGTCCGTATTTTTTACAAATTTTGTCTGTTTAATTAACATGATTATTGAGCCTGATTTTTACAATGTCAGTATTCAGTATGATTCTGTAAATTTCACTTTTATCATGATCATAAACTTTAATCATCATGTTAACCATTGTGCACCATATTTACATCTTTATAAATATTTTGATATGCATAATGTTTATTGCTCCGATTTTGTGGTGTTTTTGTATTGCTCTGGGAGGGTTTGTTAAATTGTATTGCTCAGGGAGGGTTGGTTAAATTGTATTGCTCAGGGAGGGTTGGCTAAATTGTTTTGTTCAGGAAGGGTTTGTTAAATTGTATTGCTCAGGGAGGGTTGGTTAAATTGTATTGCTCAGGGAGGGTTTGTTAAATTGTATTGCTCAGGGAGGGTTGGTTAAATTGTATTGCTCAGGGAGGGTTGGCTAAATTGTTTTGTTTAGGAAGGGTTTGTTAAATTGTATTGCTCAGGGAGGGTTGGTTAAATTGTATTGCTCAGGGAGGGTTTGTTAAATTGTATTGCTCAGGGAGGGTTGGTTAAATTGTATTGCTCAGGGAGTTTTTGTTAAATTGTTTTGTTCAGGGAGGGTTTGTTAAATTGTTTTGTTCAGGAAGGGTTTGTTGAATTTTATTGCTCAGGGAGGATTTGTTTAATTGTTTTGCTCAGGGAGGATAAGCTGATGAATGATTGGTTGCCTTACTGTATGTTTACATTTTTTATACATAATTTGATATGCATAATTTTTATTGATCTGATTATTTTATTGTGTTTTTTTGTGA
This sequence comes from Mytilus galloprovincialis, assembly GCF_965363235.1. Lineage (NCBI taxonomy): Eukaryota > Metazoa > Mollusca > Bivalvia > Mytilida > Mytilidae > Mytilus > Mytilus galloprovincialis. The sequence goes on along the minus strand of NC_134850.1, from coordinate 65,590,841 downwards.
TGTGTTTTGCTGATTGAAAGGGTTTGTTTAATTTGATTGCTCAGGAAGGGAGATGTGGTATGATTACCTGCAAGACAAATATCCATATGCCAATTGTGTTAGTAGAGCAGAGAACAAATAACTGGGTAATTTTAAGGTAACTTTTCCTGTATAAGAAAAAGTTTTTAATCATCAATATTTTTGTTTCTTAATTATTAGATACCTATCTGTCTAGATAGGATGACATGTTTTTACTGAACCTTAAACTAGCATGTAAAACTCCTAGTCTGCTTGTTCAAAATAGGAATACAATTTTCAACTGGAAATGTTCTATCAATTCTCTCTATTCAATCCATAGACCCTAATAAAAACAAAATTAATCTAATATGTGTGATAATACTGTATGTTATCAGCAATCAAGGAGAACTACATACTTGTCTTCGTAAATAGATTTTTCTCAACTCCTGTTATCTCAGAATTGAGGGAAGTAATCGCTCTTGGATATATGGATTTACATACACAATGTGACTTTTCCAAAGATAGTAACTGAAATAACCACCACATGTTATCTCAGAAAGAAGGGGAGGTAAACCCTGTAAAAAATAAGGATTTGCATTCACAATTATTCATTGCAACTTTAATAACATATGGGTGTTATTGCAAAATCTAACAATACAAGAAAGACAACTCTAGAAAATTTCCACAATAACAATAGGCCTGTTATTTTCTACAATAACTTGTTTAAGTTAGACCCTTGACTGTCTAAATGGATCGGAAATCTTTTTCATAAATAGAATTTGTCTACTATTTATATTTGAATTAAAGGCAAAAAGTGAAATGACAAAAATACTGAACTTAGAGAAAAATCTAATCGGAAGTCCATAATCACATGGCAAAATCAAATAACAAAACACATCAAAAACGAATGGACAAGAACTGTCATATTCCTGACTTTGTACAGGTATTTTCAAACCTATTTTTATTTTACATAAAACGTACAGGACTAGTGCAAAAAAAAAAAAGTACGGCTACATAATTAAGCACGCCTGGTTATTTTATGTTCCACAAACTGTATTCAAAATAGACGGTAATAATAAATTAGTTTATCAAATATCAATTGCAAACCCACTCTAAATGAGTATATGATGAGAAAATATACAATTATTCATGTTCATCTGACAGTACCAAAAAAAGCCTTTGTCTTCTTCAGTGCAGTTGCATAGTCATATAGCTGTTCATATCCGAGCATTTTCTTAGCTTTATCATTCTTGTAAAGGCAAGTTTTATTCATATGTAAAATGACCCAGTTTGATATTGGCAAATTTACTTTATAAAATGGTCTTATTGGTAAAAGAATGTAATACAACAATGTAACCATTGTCATGGTTGCAAACATTGGTATATACCAATAGGACAAATTTATCTTGACATTTTCTTTCGGGATGTATATGTGTCCAGACTCAAACGCAGTTTGAGGGGGAGTGTTGTCAGCAGTGAAAAAATAATGGCCGCCAATACCAGTATCTCTCCTCATCCTTTCATAGACCTTTACAAACATCATTGCCACATTGCCTACGTAAACAAGAGGTAACAATGCTGTTGTCTTCCCGACTACCCTGGACACTGTTCCTTCTTTATAAAACGATGCCACTTCTAATCGTCTCCGGTCTTCTTCTCCGTACATAGATGTAGGTAATACAGATGCTGTCTGGAGAATCTTCCCTATAAAATTTATGTATGAAAATTCAATAAGAATAATAGGAGTACTACATATAACATTATTGTTCATGCAACGTTTTCAATATAATGAGCTTGATGCTACTGTCATACAAGTGAGAGGTATAGGTAGCTATAAAACCATGTTCAATCCATCATTTTCTACATAAAAAATGCCTGAACCAAGTCAGGAATTTGACAGTTGTTATCCATCGTTTGTTGTGTTTGTGATTTCGATTTTGCCATTTGATTAGGGTCTTTCCGTTCTGAATTTTCTTCGGAGTAAAGCGAGTTCAGTATTTTTGTGATGTTTCTTTATACAGTAAAACGAATATAACAATAACATTCACTGTACCAATTTTGTTGCAATATGTGCATTTCGATAATTAGTGCCGACAAAATTGAAAGTCAAAAACTAGTTCAAACGTCAAAAAGCTGATAAAACAAAAAAGGACCAAAAATAAAGCCAAACCCGATAATGAATCAGAGCTTTGTACACAAATACACACACATACATACGCACACAAAATTAAAAAAATAGAATGGGGCATAGAAATGAAGTTATGACCGGCAGTTAAACCCTTTCTAAAATCTTGAGTACGTTTGGCTGCGTGTGATGTACATTGTACAAGTCCGTAGCCACGTCCGGTCAGAATGGGGACGGGAAGTTAAATCCACTTTCTCGTGTAGCTGCCACGGTCTCAGCACGTTATAAACCATTACAAAAATTTTTGAGGGGTCCATAGGTGTACTGTTGCAAGTCAAAACTTTTGTCCCTATCAAATATGCCATTTATTTGACAGTGGCAGTCCCAATCATTTACCCCGACTTCAGTCATCCCGGACGTCCTTTATTTCAGGACCTACCTATTGTATTTATTTATTAATTTGTTCTCGTCCTGAACATGTTTGAAATGCTTGCTAATGGAGATTCAGTGGCGGATCCAGAACTTTTCCTAGGGGGGAGGGGGGGCGCTAACTGACCTAAGGGGGGCCCACTCCAATCATGCATCAGTGATTCCCTATATAATCAACCAAATTTTTCCCACGAAAAGGGGAAGGGGGCCCGGGCCCCCAGCCCCCCCCCTAGATCCGCCTATGAGATTTAGCAACCAACAATAAATCAATCAATGCTGACAATATTATAAACACACAGTATTGTTATACTTCCGGTTTTGTCGTAAAGAGGCAAACACATTTATAGAAATAACAATTAACATTTCTAAAAACATGCATGTACTAGTTATTATTGACATGCTGATTGAGATAATTAAAAACTTAAAAAAAATATGTAGAGCCCTTTATATATATATAATGTCGCTGATTGTGTTACTTTATCATGAATCATGATGCTATCTTGCTTTGAACGTTGTTTAGTAACTACATGTACGAGTTCTCCTATTTTGAATTGTTTCATATTTTGGAATTCCATGGCATGTTAGAACTTCAGTACTAGAATTATGTTTTTGTATACCACCGTTCATAGTCTCCTTAGTCTTCGGTGGATAGTTTTCAATGATGTAAGAACTTCTTATATTTATGGCAGTTGCTATCTATTTGTCCGGCCATTACAATGCGCATGTCACTATAATATTTGTGTGTGCGTGTAATATTATCTGCAGCAGCACCAGGGGGTAGTACATTTTTGTAATCTTTAGTGTTAGGGCCAAATATTGTCACTGGTAATTTAAATCGTTGTTTTCTTCATACTAATATATAGTCCAATGTGAATATAACGAATAGTTAGAAAAAAATCATATATATCTCATATTTTTTATATAAGAAGAGAGAAGAAATTACATGTAAAACAAACTTGAGTAGTGTTTGACTCGTGCATTTTAAGTTAACGTAAAGGATTTTGTCTAGCTGAAAATGGTACAAACATAATATTATGTCTGTAGTTGTCAAAGAGAATTATAGACCCTTTGACATAGAGTTATCCATTTTTTGAGTGAAAGGTGAGAGCTTTTTCTATAATTCCCTCCCCCCCCCCCCAAAAAAAAAGAAGTAAAAACACTGTTTTTTTTTTATTTCATTTACGTGTGGGGGTCGGGGTGACACGGTGTGCTCTTCTTCCCAAATTTCTCTTTTCTTTTATTACTCCTGATCCCATCTTTGTTGTCCCACTTTTTATAATCCTATTTACAACATCCCCACTTGTAAAATTTAGTTCTCCGATCAATTTCCCATTTTCCTTGTGATTTCAATGTTTTAGAGTCCCTTTAATAAGATTATATCATACATAATACCGTGTTCCATTGTCAAATTCCGAAAACAGCAAAATTTATCACAAACTTAGTATTGATATCACCGTTTTCAGCCATGATCTTAAAATTGAAAATCAGTGATCAGATTACACGCGCCCCCTTGGTGCTACTGAAGATAACATTACACGCATTTACAAACGCACATTATATGACATGCGCATATAGCAATGGCCGGACAAATAGCCCTGGCACTATTCGTCCGGCTACTAGCCGGACGAATAGCAAATTAATGCTACTAAAATTTATTTAGTTTAATATTTCATTTTCAATTCATTGGTGTCATTTTGTGCGGACGAATAGCAAATTAATGCTCAGTGACTAAAAATTAGTTTAATATGTCATTTTCAATTCATTGGTGTCATTTTGTGCTTTTGTTTCTAATCATGACAAGAATATTATAATGGAATTGTGTTTGTAATGGTGCTACTTTTTATGTTTTCTATCCATGTCGGTTTTTATTCTAAATATAAACTGTGTATAAAAAATAATCCTGTGCATATGCATATAGTTGCTTTGAAATGAACTAATGTTTTATCTTAAATTCCACAATCATACTTATAGAAATTAAATGTATGACTAACCGTTTTCTAAAACACTTCCATTTTCCTTAATCACCATTTCTAATGCAACTTTTTTTGATACAGCGTATTCCCCTAGCGGATTTTTCGCAATTGGTACAGTTTCTTCTGTTCCTTCGAGTACCTCGTGTCCATCGAAAAAGGACGAGATACTTCCGCAGTATATCAGGTTTTCAACCCCTTCTTCCTTACATGCATTTATTACATTTTGGGTACCTTAAAAAAATTATCAATTGTGATATTGCAACAAATAACAATACTATACATAATTAGTTATTATGATTAAATAGGTATAAATAGAGGCAGAAATATACCAAAGATATATTCACAATTCATAAGTCGAAGGGAATCTAACAAAGGCGAGGCCAAACAATTTTAAAATACTGACGAAGAGCGCAGACCAGTCATCTTCAAGGATGCGTACTTGATGAATTTCCAGAAGTAATCATATTTTATCGGTAATTCGTATATTTTCCCTTTGATCTTACTGCCTAATATTTTCCAGTATCAACGTACTTGTTGTATCACTGAAAATATTAGGCAATACATTGTGTGACGTCATAATTACCAATAAACAGAATAATAGGGCTCGTCTAGATATTCCACATGATATAGCCAGTATCAAAAACGAGACTACCTATTATTCTATATATATTTTTCACTTAATGGTGATATTTTTGTCGTATATGTATATGCGACGTGTTAAATATAGAATAACCATACATTGTCTCGAAATATCAATGTTATTTGTACAAGGCTTAGAAACAGGTAGAAAGCGAGGCTGTGCCGAGCATTTCTACCTGTTTCTAGCCGAGTACAAATAACATTGATATTTCGAGACAATGTATGGTTATTCTTTATATACTGCAACTCTTATAACTCTTCTAAATAAAGTATTTAGGATAAAAACCACCATTTCTTAATTTTGAGCGGAAGACGTAAAATTTCCGCGAACCTATATGTTTTATTGACGTCATAAATAAAACTCTACGGAAACACATTGTCAACGTCATAAACAAGGTGATATACGGTCAGTGACTGTATATCACATATGAATATACGGTCAATGCAATTTGACTGCTTAGATAGCACAGCTGCAGTATATACGTATTTATATATTCCATGATTTCAATTGTGTAGGTTTGAGCGTTCATAATGTAGGTTAATAAAAAAAAAAAACGCACCAAAACACCCAAAATCCACTATTCGTTTCTTTCATAGTCGATTTGCTATTATTTATATTTAATTTATCATAAACAACGTAAATACATACTATACATACCCAGAATATTTATCTCATTTAAAGCTGTGATATCTGGAAATAACTTATATTCCACCAATGCAGCAATATGGAAGACACATTTAACATTTTTACAAGCTTTCCTGACGACATCCGGATCTGAAAGATTTCCTATGATTGATGTAACTGGCTTTCTGTCTTCAAAATCTACAACAAAGCCGTCCAACAACTTTATGTAAACAAAGAAAAAGATGTTATCTGAGACAATTTGCACGCCTTCAAAAAAAATATTCTTTTCATTATATTGAATGAGAGATGTGATAATCTTACTGTACACATTTTCTGCTCTGTAATAGAAGTTTTAAAAGAAGACGATTGACCGCAAATGGAAAAGCTTGTCATATTGTCTTGGATCTGTCCAAAGTGATCAACTGATTGTAATAAATGTAATTCGAAATAGAGGTGTATGAATGTGTGATAATGAGACTGCTAAGTACACTTAATATAAAATTTAAAACGTGTGTTACCCAAATTCTTTTTATACGGTCTGATGTCTAAGACTCTTATTTCCGTTATATCATCACAATACATATCTAAATGTTTGACGACATGCTGACCAAGGAAACCACTTCCACCGGTCACCAGTACAATGTGTGAATCCATGCCTGCAGCGGGTGTCTGAAATAGCACAAATCAATTTTGCGATTTACATCAATATGAAGATTTGTTTAGGGAGACTAACCAGCATGAATTGACGAAGAACAATAAGTATAACGTACCATTCCTATACGTTCTAACTCGTTCTCACTCTTAATTGACTAGCATATAAATTTCCCCACTAAAGGTCGCTTGTTCCCTCCAAGGCAGTGGCGTAGCCAGGGTTGAAATGATGTGGATGTTTCGCCGAGCGGAGCGAGGCGGAATTTTTTTGGACCTTTTTATGCAGAAAATTATTTTTTATTTAAGCACATGTACTCCCCCAGAATCCGAAACTAGTTAGATTTTTGTTTAAATTCAAAATACCCACCAATTTATATATTTATATTTTCAACCAAATTTTATTGTTTCCTCGAAACTACCATCATTCAATTTATAAATATTTGATGTAAACGTTTCCCACCCAATCTTATATTTGACATATCAAAAACAGACCCCATTACACCGGCACTTCTGTATAATTAAGGAACTTCGGAATATAGGAACTGAGGTGACTCCCCTTTACCGGAATTTGAGTCAACAACCTTGGGTTTTTGATTTTTTATTACTTAGATAAACACGTTGCAGGAGACATAAAAATACCGGGTGTCCGACCGTCCGGTCTTGTTAGCACTCTCATGTGTACAATTCCTGCCAGATTTAGTGAAACTTATATCATCAGCAATGTCTTTGACACTTTCAAAAATAAGTCGTAATTAAATATTTTTAACCAATTATGACCCTTTGAAATATAAATTGTAATTGAAATCCCATTTCATTTGTTGTGAAGCTTTTATTTCTCTTAAGATATCGAAAAGAAAAAAAGTGCTTTTTTAGTTATTCCCTTGTTCCTTGCCCTTTGATATGATATGACATGTAATGTGCATGGCGGGGAACATTGGAACTTTGTTCTTGAGTTGAAAATAAAATGAGTATTAGAACCTAGATAAGAAAGAGGAATTCATAAGCCTAGGAATTATCACGATCTATAACAAATTGATTTTTTTTATCACGTCGTTTACCATGTCACAAGAAACGATATCAGGATATAGTGTTTTAGTTGTTAGTTGCTATAGTCAGATGAGAAGCCATCACTCCACTAGGTTCAATTTCAGATGAAACATGTTCACGGGGCTGTGTATCCTCGGTTTGCCTTAGGGACGACATCAAAAGATCAATGTAAGATAAAAAAAACTTAATTCAAATAGTTTGGGGGTGGGGGGTTGAACTGCTGCAAGATTTGGTTATCAGACATTGATTTTTACATATATCCATATGGGTCAATCAATTTTTCCCAAATTAAGTTAATAGGGGGGTAGGGGGGTCAGTGAAAAAACTATTTGAATTAAGTTTTTTATCCTTCATTGAACTTTTGATGTCGTCCCTTAGCCGATGACTTTTTTTACGAACAAAAGTTAACTTGAAACACTATTCTGCGATTGAACTATCTTGTTTACATAAAGTAAATTATCCTAAATGAAAGACCAGGTATACTGCTTCGAAAATGACTAGACGTTATCCTCATATCCTCAGCCTTGTTATATTTGGATACTTCCGAGTTGAACTGCTGCTATTTTTTATTTATTTATTTGTCAAAATGATGTGGATGCTTGAGCATCCGAGCATACATGCAAGCTACGCCACTGCAAGGTCTCAAAAAGTAACCCCGACGTAATAGCACAATAATGCTTAAAGTGTCGCTAAACACCAATCAACCAACTAATTAATCAATGTATTCAGTACTGTAGTCTATTACTTAATTGTTTTTCTTTCCACAGCAGTACAAGCATTTATTTCTGAAAAAAAATCCTACATACCTTGAATATAACATGTATAACACAAGGTACTTAACTTGCATTTTTGAAAAATGTCAACCGGTCGTGAAATTCCGTTATAAATGCCGATTTCTCGTTTGTCAACCCCACTAAAACTTGTCATGTTTTAAATCTAAATTAATTTTTCTACACAATGGTGTATAACATGCGTACCTTTGTTGTCGGAATCATCCATAGCAATCCTACCCAAGTTTGTGCTATATTAACATGATAAAGGTATACAGGAAATTTGTTTCTGGGACGGTACAAGTTCCTGTGTTCCACAGTTATGCTTTACTATTTTAATTTGCACTCTATTATTCTCTATTCTCTTGCTTTGTTATTTTTGTTGTTAATTCTTTCTCTGTTATATATTTTTTGGGGTGGGGGAGGGGCGTGGGTGCATTTTCTCTGCTCTCAAAAGTCCATCCTGACCCTAATGAATGCATGTTGTTGTGTAACTCATGCGGTTAATTTACAATAATACTTGCACGCCCTTTTTATATTGGCAGGCATTATACATGTTTTACAGTACAAAAAGGATCTGCATTCCTGATAATTGCCTATAACATAGCTTTTGCTAACGTGTAAACCAAATTTATATATATGTGTCTTCTGTTCCGATAACTATTGAACATAATGCAGTACAATGGATTGTACAATCGTTAGTTGCGGATCTTTGTTACCTATTTCATCTGAAGTACCTATGTGTATCGATAGCAGATTTGCATATATATCTAAAATGACTTGTAACTCAAAAATAAATATAAAATATGAGAGTCTTTTAATACTTACAACCCAGAACTATATAAATCCGATATTAAATAAATACACTAGTTCTATAAATAAATTGACCTATTTTTGTTTAACAGGTCGCGGTTAATTTATTTTTTTATAGTGCATGTAGTGTGTGGTGAGATTTTGTGAGAGAAATGAACCATGCCCATATGGATCATTTAAACCAGAGATGTACTAACCTAGTATTTTTAAGCAAACTAATAGTATATGCAATACTAATAATTTAACCAAATGATTTGTTTGTAATATTTTTAGAACATGTAGAATTATATTGATTTGGCTATGCATCCGTGTATAGATAAACGCGATAAATTCAGCAAAAGCTGCATGTTTTAAACATTTGTTAAAAGATGTTATTAAATATATTTATATTTTTTGTAGTAAATTCCAACCTGTATTTGAAGACGAACCAAGGATAGCTCGAACGGATGTCGAACGAATATAACTTTTTTTCAATCCGTTCTTGTCCGTTAGACGCCCGACGTCCTTTCTGTGGAAAAACATAAAAATTTGAATGAGCGTACAACGGATGAGTGTCCGTTGAACCTCCGGTAGTCGTCCGTTTTGTACGTTACTCGTCCGTTTCGTTTCTGTTTTGTCTCCGTTACTTGTCCTTTTTACATCCGTTGGAGTTATATTGAACGGATCTGAAACGGATAAATGCCAATTGAAAATTTCGCATCAGAAATGCCAATTATTGGTATGTCAGATTTCCTGAGTGTCATGAATTCCTATTGTTCATAATCGATCTTAAAGTAAGGGCATGAAGCATCTCTTATTCAGGCAAGACACTATCCTTTGGTGGCAGTTTTGAAGAACAAACCAAAACAATTTACACAGAAACGTTTTGAATATTTATTCGATTTACATGTATTATTACTGTTGCCTTTATTTTTCCGTATACCTTGTTCATCCGTTTTATCCGGTACGCTTCCGTCATGTGTCCGTTTTATCTGGTACGCTTCCGTCATGTGTCCGTTTTATGCGGTACTCGTCCGTTGGATGTACGTTCGATATCCGTTCTGTCTGGTACGTTTCCGTTTCTCGTACGCTGCATATTCGGTGTGTGTCCGTTATGCATTCGTTACGCGTCCGTTTTATTTGGTCAGCACATTAACGGACTCCCAACGGATACAATTTTGTCAACGGACAACTTATATTTTCATCCGTTAGGTGTTCGTTCGTGCTATCCGGTAAGGTGTTACCACAGATTTAGGCAGGCAATTTCAACCTAGCTTTTTAATCTACTACCAATTTGAAGGCTCAAATATTTCTTATGTTTTCTCGAACAAATTCGCTTTGATATCGTATCTATTGGTTTTGGAAAATTCTCCGAAAGATAATGAAGGGGAAATGTTACACGACAGACAAATAGGAATCATAACGTCCAGTTTCTAAAAAAAAAAAGAAAAAAAGAAAAAAACACAATTTTTTTTAAAGATCGCTTATATATATATATCCAGATGTTGAACTTCCGAATTAAAATATGAACCATTTCATATACCCAAATGTTGAACTTCCGGAAAAAATATATATGAACTCCATATACATGTATATCCAGATGTTGAACTTCCGAAACATTATGAACTACTTTTTTAACGTATATAGGTGGTGATAATTACTTAAAACTACAGAAATTATAATCGCATAAATGAAGAATAATAACCTTGTTTTTACCAACTTTTGTTTGTACCGCAAGGGGAGAAAAATGTGTAACACAATATTGGAGAGAGAATCTATATTAAACAAGGTGTATTCCAATCTAACATCATTGATACAAGTATACATGTATTAGACCGTTGGTTTCCCCGTTTGAATTGTTTTACACTGTAGACTAGTAATTGTGGGGCCAATTATAGCTTGTTGTTCGGTGTGAACCAAGGCTCCGTGTTGAAGGCCGTACATTGACCTATAATAATGGTTTATTTTTATAAATTGTTATTTGGATGGAGAGTTGTCTCATTGGCACTCACACCACATCTTCCTATATCTATGTACCCTGCAGACAATTAAAAACTCTATCCACAACTTATAATCGTACATGTATTCTCAGCAATCTGCAGATGTTTATTGCATTGTGCAGACCTTAATATTTGTTGATTCCGTATCTCATTCCATTTTTGTTTTAACTGTATCTTAATGTTCTATATCTCACTCTCTTCGACAATCTGTTTGAAATTACTGAACTTAAAAACAAACCTATGCCACACGTTAATTTGGTTCAAGGTCTTTGTGCATGATCTTTTATCGATTTATAATATTTTTCACTGGATTTTCCCCATTTTCATTCTCAATTTTAAGTTGAATGCGGTTCAGGGAACGAAACTTTGAGTAGAGACATAATGTATCAATATTCAAAAATAATATGTTGTACAAGGTTTAACGTCACCACGTATTTGCCCTAAAGTAACCTTGTTATTTCTTGTAATATACAAAAAAGAGGGCATGACCTAAACATTGCTAAAAGTAACACATTTGTAAGCGTCGTTTGTCTGTAGCTGGAAGAAATTGAAATTTATGTATAATTCGTATCATTATATATATAACAGTTGTTTGCTTTTACAAGATTGAAGAATTTGAGACGTCAGTTCAAACACTCATACATAATTCGCCATTTTTGTATCACAAGAACTTTGTGTATTCTAAATTTTTACTACCTTGAAATGAAATAGGCATTTTTTTTCTCAGAATCAAAAACAAATTATTTTTTTCTCCAAAAACTGGAGAAAATCAAATGGTTGCTGCTTTAGGAATTTGTTAGACAGTCACATTGTTTTGGTGTATGGTTTAAAATATTGCCCAGAATGCTTTAGATTTAGGACTGGCATGTAGATCCACAATTTGTTTTTCGTTTTGATTTGACTTTTATAATATAGCTGCTTAGTTACATTTTGTAATAAAGGGTATAATACCCTTTTAATATTCAAATTACACATCATACATCTCACTAAAGTACCCGTAAACATTTTGAAACTAAAATGAAAAATAAAAAAAAATAAAAACTACCGAAAGTTTACAAAGTTTAACCTTTTTGCACTTGATCACTTTTTCATTAAAATAAAATCAAAACGATGAGAACTATTATCCTGATTTAGAGTCATTTCTCGTAATTTGATTGGCTGATATTGTCCTAACTAGATATCATTGAGATGGGAGCCATCTCTGTGGGCCCCGCTGTGAATAATGTGCATTAAAAAATTGTATCTTTACCATAGAACATGGGTTTGTCAACTGAAATCAAAGTTTTTGACCTTGACCTTTGACCTAGGAAGTTGTAAATAAATTATGACACACCCTTTGGTGTTTGTTTATGAACATGTCAAGTATAAACTTTGAAATGATAACGGTTCTCAAGATATAGAGCGGACACGATCTTTACCATAGGACATGGGGTTGTCAACTGAAACCAAAGTTTTTTTACCTTGACCTTTGACCTAGGAAGTTGTACATAAATTATGACATACCCTCTGATATTGGTTTATATACATTTCAGGTATAAACTTTAAAATGATAACGGTTCTCAAGATATAGAGCGGACACAATCTTTACCATAGGACATGGGGTTGTCAACTGAAACCAAAGTTTTTTACCTTTAACTTTGCCCTAGGCAGTCGTTCATAAATTATGACACACCCTCTGGTGTTGGTTCATATACATGTCAAGTATAAACTTTGAAATCATAACGGTTCTCAAGATATAGAGCGGACACGATCTTCACCACAGGACACAGGGTTGTCAACTGAAACCAAAGTTTTTTTACCTTGACCTTTGACCTAGGAAGTTGTACATACATCATGACACGCCCTCTGGTGGTGGTTAATAAACATGTAAAGTATAAAGTATGAAATCATAATGGTTCTCTAGATATGGAGCGGACACAAAGTGTCGCTTTCTACCTGTTTCTAAGCCTTGTACAAATAACATTGATATTTCGAGACAATGTATGGTTATTCTATATATATTTGGTTGACATTGTCCTAATAATTTAATTTGAATATAATAAGTAGTTATATAACAAAGTCCGGTATTACGTAAAGTGCGAGGTTTGGCATGCCTTAAAACCAGGTTCAACCCACCACTTTTATTCCCCTTTAAAAGTGTCCTGTACCAAGTCAGGAAGATGGTCATTGTTATATATTGTTCGTTTCTCTTTGTGTTGCATTTTAACGTTGAGTCGTTTGTGTTTTCTCTTATTTTTGAGATATTGAGATAAGACGTGGCACGGTACTTGTCTATCCCAAATTCATGTATTTGGTTTTCATGTTACATTTGTTATTCTCGTGGTGTTTTGTCTGATGATTGGTCTGTTTCTGTGTGTGTTGCGTTTCGATGTTGTGTCGTTGTTCTCCTCTTTTATTTAATGCGTTTCGCTCGGTTTTGGTTTGTTACCCCGATTTTGTTTTTTGTCCATGGATTTATGAGTTTTGAACAGCGGTATACTACTGTTGCCTTTATTACGTCCTTGTAATACTTTATATTTTTTTCAGTTATAAAATGGAACACAAAACTGGCCAGTTTAATGCAATGAATGAATTATCGAAATAGTAACACAAAAACAAAAATTTATTATTTACAAAAATAAATAAGAATGAAAAGAAAACCAATTCAATATGAGACTGGTGTCTTTATAAATCCAAGTTCCAAATCGTCCCTTATCTATAGAAATTGATTTTTTCAACAGAATAAATTACATATTTCCCATTAACACTCAACTGTGATAACATGAATAATGACAAAACACCATTCAGATAACTACTGGCTAGGAATACGTACATGGAATAAACAGGAAGTTCCTTCAAAATGATGACATGTACAGTTGTTCCTAATTGATTTATTAACCTTTAGATAACTCTGTGTTTTTGTTTCAGTGTACTTAAGGATAAATGTCGATCAACTGGTACCTACCCTTCTTAAGACATGTTTTACAAAAGTACATTTTCGTGTAAGTCTTATGGGTTAATTGAAGTTCAAATGAAAATGAAAGCAGTATGCATTGATGTAACTGGTTCTCTTGTGTTCTGGACGGCTTTTCCTTGTCTCTTTCCGAGGTATGACGTACTCGTTGTTTATTGATAATAATCAATAGGCTTGCATGCAATCTAGTTAAAATATAGATTTCGGAGATCTATATTTTAGGTATATTGGCTTGCATGATGTCAAAAAATGTCAAAAACTATCTGAGTGTTCTTTTATAGCTTGTATACTTTTTAGGGGAACTTTCAATTGCGTCTCTCCGTTAAATCTATAAAGTTTACATATTTATTTTTAAGGACATACGATACACTTTTGATCCCGTATTTAAATTTTGCTGAAAATTTGCATGTAGGCGTTTTGAGTAAATTGAGGTTCAAATTTCAGATATTTCCGCAAAATACGGATTTGTGGACGTATTTTTCCTTTCGATAGAAATACATAACTTTTTTGTTTTAAAAGATGTGTTATATAAATATTGCATAAATTTGTACATTTTATTTTTACAAATACCTCAAATTTATCAAATGATCATGAATGTAGGAAAAAAACATCATTTAATCAGTTAAAAAAAAATTGCACTATTTATGTTTGCATGAAAATTGGTACACATAATCTTCTTACGTAATCAAACCAATTTTGAAAATGTCATTTTAAAAAAGAGGGGTCCATTAACTCGTTTTGTCGAAGACGCAGATGATGACCTCTATCTCCATGTCTTCTGTTTTGTAACACTCCTATCTGTACTACACCCCCGTTTTTTTCTATCCGTTCAACGGAGATAAACACGGGCAAAACGTTTTATGTTGCTTGCCATTAAATTTAATTATATATAATTATATATAAATATACTAAATAAATAAATGATTTGGAAAATACATTGAATGTATAAAAAGTCATGAGAATTCCGAATGTAATCAGGTTATATCCGGGCACTCTGGTTCTAAACCTTGGTTCCATCTGGGTTTTCTGGTTCTGAACCTTGGTTCTTTGGTTCGAAACCATGGTAACTGGTTCAACATCCGGGTTGTCTGGTTAAGGCAACCCAACTTCTTGGTTCCATCTGGGTTGTATTCTAGATCATTCTAATGTTCCCGTTGAACATAACAGAAGATAACCGCAAGTCTCCGAATAAAAAGGTAAAGTAGGTCAAAGACGCTAAAATTATTTTATAACATTAAACATTTTAGCATCGACGGTAAAGGAAACTATAAGGTATTTATCTTCTCATTTTAATTATTTTGATAAGGAAACTAGATAAAAATAAAGCATCGTATAGATTTTTAAAACAAACCGAAGTATACAGTACATCGAACATCCTTTTATTTAATTCAGTCGTTTTGTTTTCTTTTTTTCCCCCTTACTCATCCCTTGTTTACGTAAATATGTCTAGACAGTGGCGGATCAAGAACTTTTCCTAAGGGGGGCCCGCTCCAGTCATGCTTCAATGATTCCCTATATAATCAACCAAATTTTTCCCACGAAAGGGGAGCCGCTCCCCCCCCCCCCCCCCCCCCCGGATCCGCCTATGCTAGAAGTTTTAAAACCACCCAATTAGGACATTTTGTTTATATGGCTGACGATATGTGCATCTAGCCACTTGACCAGTTGACGACTTGCATATATATTTGATTGCACATTTATTATCAAGTTCGACTGAATTTTATTTAAAGGCTTTTTAATAATGTCAGATTTGAAAGAAATACATGTGAAGTATATGTAACAAATCTTTTTGTTCAACACAGAATGTTAAAAGACATATAATTGAAAGTGATGATCAATAAGTTGGTAAGCTTTAATTAGTTGGAAAAAAACGTTATAAAATATAATAAAATGTATAATTATGTACAATAAATTTGTCAAATTTGATACTCATTTAGTCATTGTGAAGGGCATGCATATAATCATTCGGCCAACAATAAAGAAATCAAAATTAAGATTAAATATTTGTATACAATGTAATAAAATTATGTGTACATGTGTTAATGACAGCGCTAGTGGAATGTGTATCACCAGCACAATAGTCAGAACTTCGTGTTGATGCCATGATTTAGGGGCATAAAGAGTTACACTAGTCCGTCTGTCCCGAACGTCCCATAAAAACGGGTTACACTCTTCTTACTTTAATTTGCCCCAACCAAATACTAAAAAACTTATACACAATATATAAAAGAAGCTGGTGCATGAGTGCCAATGAGAACTCTCCACAAGAGACTAAATGACACAGAAATTAACAATTATACAATGTAGCCTAGGTCACCACACGGTCTTCAACAAAGAGCAAGGTTCATACCGCAAAATCGGCTATTAAAGGCACCGACATGACAACGTAAAACAATTCAAACGAGAAAACAAACGGTCTAATTTATGTACAAAAAATAAACGAAAAACAAGATAGGCACGTGCATATAAAATAAGGCGGGGTTAAACATGTAAGAGGGATCCCAACCCTCCCCCTTATGTGGCATGAGTGCCAATGAGAACTCCCCACAAAAGACCAGATGACACAAACACTAACAACTATAGGTCATATACAGCTTTCAACAATGAGCAAAGTCAATACCGCATATAGTCAGCAATAAAAGGCACTGAAATGACATTGTAAAACAATATTCAAACGAGAAAATAAACGAACAAATTTATGTACAAGAAATGAACGAAAAACAAGTATGTTACACTTAAAAACGACATTCATTGAATTACAGGCTCCTGACTTACCACAGACACATACATACCGAATAAGGCGGGGTTGAACATGTAAGCGGGATCCCCACCTCAACACAAAATCAAATTTGAAATTTTTAAGTGTCACTTTTACCGTTCAAGAGTTATCATGTCCCTTTAAAAACATAAGAAGTGCTGACTCTTTCGTTTCCTTTCTCTTAAATAAGTCTGACTCAATCAAATGTTAGTATTCACATTACCCCATAACACAGATCTATTAAGTTCGATATTGGGTCCCGATGGCGTCACTGTTCATGAGTGTTTAGATGTAAAAAGTTGTGGTACGAGTACCAATAATACAAATGTGAACCCGGAGCCTTGAGATAGGAAAACTGCTAAATCTATTGTTTCCGTTCTTTAACTTTAATTTGCCTCAACCAAATGATTTGAAACTTATTCACAATGCTTATGGTCACAAAACGGTCAAAATTACGCGAATACTGCATCTATATGTGAAAGTTTACTCATTTTTTTCACAAGCAGGGGCATCTGTGGTTAATAGACATATTCTACATTTATTTCAGTAATCAGCTTATTTACTTCCATTGAATTCTTCTTTAAATAGACTTAACTTGCGCATTTTTTTTTTCAGGATCTCGGTGCAGTTTGGTAACAGACAGTGATATTTCAAGTTGAATGTGACCAACTTAACAAAGTGTTTCACTAGATTGAGCTCTCTGTCTAAGTGTACTTTAAAGGTTCTTAGCCTTGAGTTCAGTTTATTGATATGCGTATACCTTCTGTGTGAATTTTTATGATGTAAAAGCAGACTATCCATACCTACATGTCCATGAAATGAAATCTAAGGTAAAATGATTGAAACATTTTGCATTATCTATCACAACTGGCAGCACACGATGCTACTGAAGCAGTAAATTTTCTTACTTGATATTCGCGGAAATTAAAGGATTTAGTTTCATCTGAACCAAACATTCTTAAAAATTGAGAATGGATATGTGGAATGTGTAAAAGAGACAGTAACCATGTCAAAAGAGCAGAAAGCAGTCAAAGGCAACTACTAGTAATGGGTCCTCATAGCTGATTATGCGGTATGGGCTTTGCTCATTGTTGAAGGCCGTACGGTGACCTATAATTGTTAATGTCTGTGTCATTTTGGTCTTTTGTGGATAGTTGTCTCAATGTCAATCATACCACATCTTCTTTTTTATATCTTCAACAAAGCGAGAAAATCCCTCGCCCAGAGGCGGGCTTCAGATGGCCCTTAACAAAATGTGTACCAGTTCAAACTCCAAATTATAAAATAAACTTACAATTAAAAACATACAAGACTAACAAAAACCAGAGACTCCTGACTTGACGTCAAGGTAACCATACCAAGAGACACATCCAATATGCAAAGGTCAAGAGTCAAAAAGTCATAGTCTGGTCAAGAGATCCTTGTCAAAAAAAAAAAAAAAAAAAAAACACACACAGCGGATTTTGAGAAAAGGGTCATCGTGGTACATAAAACTAACAATATATCTATATATCTAATATATCTAAGAAGATGTGGTACGAGTGCCAATCATACAGTTAATTCTCCATTTAATTCAAACAAAATATACAAGTTTTACATTGACGGCAAAGGTCAAGCTCACATGAAGTTTCTCGTGCCAATAGACTCATCATCTTATGACAATACATCTACATACCACATATTCAGAAGCAGGGTCAATTGAAAATTATATTTTGAGGTCAAGGTAATATACCGAGGAATACACTGCAACGTGATGACACACCCAACGTGCATACATGTAGGTCAGGAGTCAAAAAGTCAAAGTCTGATCAAATGTTCCATGTAAAAAATACACATAACAGTCTTGCACGAAAGCTCATCATGGTACACGTAACAATGTCTTGTGTCATGATGCACTACACATGCAAAATATAGAAAACTTAGGGCAGAGACAGAAATACAAGACACATAACTAAACTCAATTGAATGGTACTTGTATTGCAGGTCACTACAATTGCCTTCAACAAAGAATATAAACTCTCGCAACAATGCAAAGTTAAACCCGTCTTTCACTAAAATTTGAGCAGGATTTTTTGCAACGATTATCTTACCACATACAATTGAGAATCGAGTCGTGCAGTTATGTCAATAAAGTAAAACGGTAAGATTAGACATTAAAACACTAAAAACTAGGGTTTAACATTAATTTTTAACCCAACCATGTGATAGTACTATGGTAAACTTATGGAAACACATCATACAGTCATGAAATTGAATATTTGAAATAATACGACCAGAACAATACAAGACAGAGTTGTAAACAAAAGAAAGTAATGATACATATCGAATTTTTGATCCCAATGCACAAATTAGGAACCGTAGTTTTCATTCAATTTATTTATCTAAAATGTACGCTTGGGTTAAACAATGGAAATTTACACTGTATATTTATATAAACGATCAATCTTGTAAAACAATAAAAAAATATAAGGTCTAAATGTTTTTTTTACACTTCTTTTCATCATTAAACGGTTGGTTTTCAAGAACATAATATGCATGTAATAATAATATAATCGAAAAGATTGTATACAATATTCCAGTAATGGACCGTTATTTGTTCCAACATACATATGTTATACTCATTTACACTGTATTTATACTGCATATACATTTTTTTCCTTTTCACATTTTCAAGGAATATTTACAAACCACGCTGCAAGCCTATAACTAAACTCCCATCCGAATCTCTCTGTTATGGAAACTATTCGTTTTAAATCTCTTTGCTGAAATTGGAAATGGGTTCTTCCTGACGCGCCCGCGTTCTTATGCGTACTAATTATTTTTTAGAAGACACTTCATAGAAATCGTTTCTAAGATTATTAAGTATAACTTAATTGCCATCAGAAAAATGCGTAAAAAGATATTGTTAATAGTGAGCTACATTATGATTGATTAAAGAATAATGAAATCTGCGTTATTAAATATTTAATGTGTTTATCCTGTTCCCGTTGTGTACGATCTAACCGCTTCTGTAGTGTTGTGTAGCATACCCGCCCGTTATGTAACGGTCAATATCTTGAAAAATGATATTTCATGCTTCTTCGCTTAGCACACACTGTCTATGAGTATGTACAAAGACTACTCAGCACGCTATCACAAGTATGTATCCAGTTAAACATCCGGCTAAAATTGTCTGTCTTATACAAAACATTGACCTGTGTTCATATTGCAAGGACGTTCAACCCCTTCCCCCCGTCACATCATCATCGCTTACCAGATATTTTGAATGCACATGGTATGCAACCCACTAACCAATGCCATGCACTGTGTACTTCTATATCTGTTAATTCAATAGCTATTATGGAATGGTTTGGCTGAGTTCTCCTTCCAGCCACTTCTCTGAGTAAAACTTGTATTCAATCATTTTGTTAACTGTCTTATATCTAGACATTCAACAATTTATATATGGCTATACATGATACAGTTTTACTAAATATCAATCTCTTTTATAGATAATTCTATATTTTCTCAGATGTGCAGAGAACTGGTTATATGTCTCCTGGTGCTAATAACAAATGTCATCTACACACAAGGCCAGTATATTGTTGAAGTTCCAGGTGGACCAACATTTGTATTACTACCAGAGAGCTCAGACGACACTTTCGATCCTACAGGGATAATAATGCGTAAGTTAACTGAATATCTGTATGAAAAAGATCCTTTAAATTATTACTAAAATCGTCTTATTTCGTACACTGAATGGGTAAGTGGTATTTACCAGCTATTCCGTTCTTTAAAGATATAGTGTACTTAATTTCCGTCTTTGCTATTAAGTCTCTGGTGCACATCCTTTTACAGGCTATATGTGCCGATTCTTGGGACCTCGGTGAGCCTCACCCTACCCTTTTGTCGGAAAAAAGTTTTGGATCCGCAACTGGGCTATCGTCGAGACAGGTGTAATAGGTCACACAGGTAGAAATCTAATGTACACGATTGCAACAATGATCGTATTTCGATCTCAGCCGGAACCACAAAGAGACATTTACTTTACACGATAGGTCTACACGATAGCCAAATCGATTGTTTTAAGAGTTACTAGTAACGCATATTATCTTCCCTTTGTGACAAAAAAAAATACCAGTGGACATCCGTACTATACAGGTTCTCTTAATTATTATGCTTCGAGAAAGAATAATCCTTGATCACACGTTATATGCACGAGGCATCATAATATGTGTCCCATGGTCCTTTTGAGTTTTCAATGTGTCCTTAATATCTTCAGATCTGTTTCTTTCGTTTCTTTTATCTATGTTATTGTGTCCCCGCCGCAACAGAGGTAGCATTTATTTTACCCTAGTCCTATTGTATGTCCGTCTGTCCTTTAGTGCGTTCTGAAATTGGTTTCCCTTATCAAACTTAAATTTCCCTCAACACAATGTTAGATAACTTGTAAACAATTAAATTTACCACAAATCATAGCTGATTAAGAGTAGTGTCATTTTTACTGTTCTTCAGTTATGTTCCTTTATTCCTTGATCACACGTTATATGCATTCGGCAACATTATCTGTGTTCATTGGACACATTCTCCTTTTATTTTTAGTTTATGTTATAGTTAATTCATTGATGTCTTATCATAGGTAATAGAATTATCATATTTTTGACATTCCAGCTGATACAGCAATGGCATTATAATTTTTTACCTTTTTGATATTCCAGTTGTTACAGCGATGGCAATATAATCTTTCAACCTTTTTGATATTCCAGTTGTTACAGTGATGGTATTATAATCTTTTAAGCTTTTTGATATTATAGTTGTTACAGCGATGGCGATGGCATCATAATCTTTTAACCTGTTTGATATTCTAGTTGTTACAGAAATGGCATTATAATCTTTTAACTTTTTTGACATTCCAGTTGTTACAGCGATGGCATTATAATCTTTCAACCTGTTTGATATTCCAGTTGTTACATCGTTGATATTATAAATTTTTAACCTTTTTGATATTCTAGTTGTTTCAGCGATGTCATTATAATCTTTTAACCTTTTTGATATTCAAGCTGATACAGCGATGGCATTTAAATTTGTTAACCTTTTTGATATTCCAGTTGTTACAGCAATGGCATTATAATTTTTTAACCTTTTTAATATTCCAGTTTATACAGCTTTGCCATTATAATCTTTTATTCTTTGATATTCCAGTTGATAGAGCGATGGTATCATAATCTTTTAACATTTTTGATATTCCAGTTGTTACAGCAATGACATTATAATCTTTTAACCTTTTTGATATTCTAGTTGTAGTGGCGATGGCGATGGCATTATAATCTTTTAACCTGTTTGATATTCTAGTTGTTACAGCGATGTCATTATAATCTTTTAACCTTTTTGATATTCATGTTGTTACAGTGATAACATTATTATCTTTAAACCTTTTTGATATTCCAGTTCTTACAGCGATTGCATTATTATCTTTTAACTTTTTTGATATTCCATTTGTTACAGTGATGACATTATAATCTTTTAATCTGTTTGAATTCCATTTGTTACAGCAATGGCATTATAATTTTTCAACGTTTATTATATTCCAGTTGTTACAGCGATGGCATTTTTATCTGCATTTAGAGGTATTACGACGACAACGGCGACGACTGCTGCCATGACAACAACCAAGCATTCTACTGTTCATTCAACAACAACTACCACGACTAGTACCAGTACCGAATCGCACTCTACAAATTGGGTAACAACACCACAAACAACAACAATGGGAGGACCTATAATTAATTAGAAGAGCTGCTCCTTCGGACTTTAAATATACCTCTAGTACATGTATTTGTTTACATCTTTTATCAGCAGTATTTAATTCAATTAATAAACGATAATATTATTAGTGATCAGTAAAATATTACAGAAATTTGTAAGTACATGTAAAACTAAATGTATGGTATTAAACCTCATTTCAACATCAAACATTGAATAAACATCTAACACTAATAAAACTAGGATCAACATTGAATCTAAAAGAAGGCACAATTTGTCATGTAAGGTAGCAATTTGTAGTGATCAGTTACATTTAAATGAAAAATTATTGATGAGATTAATTTTAGAAAATTCTGGATTATAAAAGTATCCTTTTAAAAATTGACATGTTTCTATTAAAAAAGCTGCGACACTATTGTATATGTGTTTTGCAGTTTCATTCATACCCTTAAGTGTTGAAAATTCAGAATTTGGCAGTTTTTCGACGATTTGGTTCATAGCGAAAAAGTATAACCCAAAACGGCTTTAATTTTCGCCTATGTAAAAAATAAATTCATCGTAAACTACTGAAATGTCAGTCATACTGCGCTAACAATGCTCTGACAAAGCTACGATCTATTTTCAGTAATTAAAGATCTTTTGGGACCCTTAATTTTGGTTCAAATTAGGATCCACAACAATCATTCAGTTTTAAGTTTCCAGGTGCTGGACTTGTTTATTTCTGTGTCATTCAGTCTTTAGTAGAGAGTTGTCGCATTGGCCATCATACCACATCTTCTTTTTTATATTTCCATTTTTTTTTTAGAAGTGCCATACCATCTGCACAACATATGGCGTTTACATCTCTAATTCGATGCATACATATTCTATATGCCACATTTAAATGTGTTTTAGATTAACATTCACCCGAATTTTGACGAACCTCTTGACTCGTTTTGTACTTAAATTCTTGTAAGCGTCACACGGAATAGACTCTTATCTTAAACTTATTACTAATTTATTTTAGAAAGCAAATCAATGGCACAAATAAAAAAGGACATTTACCGGTTAACAGGTCTACGGTCTTCAACAAATAAATAAGTGTATAAACAATATGTCCAATTCTAATACTGAATTTGTAACTAAGGAAGATAACTGTTACAAAAGTACTTGAATTAGTATGTAACTTTTGGTATGAAGAACGTAGAAATTGAGCATTGTATTTAAAACTATTGGTGTATATTATATAAACCAATAGTTTTAATTTATTCAATTCATTGTCTTTTTTAAATGGTTGATTTTTGTATTGGTCTGCCGAGAGTCTGGCTTTTAGCCATGTTCTCCTGCTGATCCATGGGATAGAAGAAAATGTATAAACCATTCAAAACCGAACGGTTTAACAAATTACCTGTCTCGCTCATCTCATTTTCATGATTAGTATCACATTTTTGAATGCTCTCTCTCTCTCGCCTTTTCCAGTGGTCTCATAACGCCTAACTGTTTTGTAGATTGAACAAATAGACCAATTTCGAGTTCGTTGCACCTTCGTCAAAAACTTTGATTTTAGGGAATATCATTAGTGCGTTAATAGGCACCGTCACTTAATTCCTGTGTATGTTGTGCAAGAAGTGGTGAAATGACTATGATGCTATATTGCACGAAATATTCGACAAATTACATTCTTAAAATAGATAATTAGCACTACTGTTATTAGGGAAATATGATTAAAATACCAAAAAAACAATATTTATTTCGTTATCCTGCATATATAATGACGATCACGAAGATGCTTGATAAACATTAATAGTGGATACCACCGATCCCCTCAATCTGGTTATTGACGTTATATAGGCGCGCATAATTGACTAACTTTTTCAGTGAAGAAAATTACTCGAACGTGGTCTATTCATGATCTGATAAAAATAGATTCCACAACTGTATGAAGTGAATTATGACATTTGACCACTCGAGAAAATAACATTTTCATATTTAAACATATTTGGTAGTAGAATCTGTTTTTCTTGATATTTGCCCACCCAAAATAGATGCGCTGCTTCGTCGCTTCTGGTGATATTTTTACTTTTTTAAACAGACGTCAAGTTACGCGGGTTTTCGCGACCTCGAGACTCAAATATGTAACCAACCACGATTTTTACCTCCTTTACAGGAGATCGGCATTAAGCATTTAGTGCCAACCACAATAACAATCGGAAGCTCTCGGATTTTTA
This sequence comes from Mytilus galloprovincialis, assembly GCF_965363235.1. NCBI lineage: Eukaryota > Metazoa > Mollusca > Bivalvia > Mytilida > Mytilidae > Mytilus > Mytilus galloprovincialis. The sequence continues at coordinate 65,566,133 of NC_134850.1, read as the reverse complement.
GATACTTGCATCGTAAATGAACGAGGTGTTCGATTATGGTCATTTGCATAAATCATCACTTTTTTCTCGTGGTCACGTAATAATCTTGATTTTAAACATATATTATTCATTAAGATATGAAAAGGATTGAGCAACAGGCACAGCCTATAAAAGCTCTCTCCATAATACTGTACAAGGTATAATTCAATTACAACAACTGTATTAAAAATATTGCGCATGCTACTTGTGAGCACACACGAGCAAATATATGTTAACAGTGTTACTAATAAAATGCAAAATATAATTATTTATATTCATAGGCAATTAATTATAATTAAGTTATTTAAAGTACCTTGAAACATGCAAATATCCTTTATAAGTCATTAGAGATATATATATATGGCTAGATAATCTTGACGTCCTTTTGAAAATAAAAGTAAAAATGTCTGAATCGATGGGTCACTGTGAAAACTGTTTAAATATGGAAAAATAAAGGGTGGCAGGTAGGTAAAGCTTACTTAAATGAAGAGATAAATGGAAAATGAACAAATTGATGCCCGATTTATATAATTTCAAAGCCGTCAGTCGGCACCAGTAGCGACGAAGCAGCGCATCTATTTTGGGTGGGCAAATATCCACTTTTTGATATGGGACGAGCTCTGACGTATGTGACGTCATCAGGTATAGTCGCCTTTTGTCATCAAGTCACAATAGGAAATTCAGATGTAAGTAAGAAAATTTGACGTCATAATCTACTTTTGACTAATGAAAAATAGGGAATAAACGCGCAACACATTGATTAAATACCTGTTTCACAAAAGGACGTAAATCGTGAAACTGAGCAAACATTCGTTATCTACGTTCATGTCCGTAGATATGGATATAATTTAACACCTTTCAGTACCCTGTACAAACTTTGGCTTCGCCTCAGGGTAAACTTGGATACTTCAGGGTTTTGAAATATCCATACCTACGAATATGAACGTAGATAACTCTTCAACTTTGTTCTTGTTTGGCTTTATAACTATTTTGATCTGAGCGTCACTGGTGAGTCTTATGTAGACGAAACGCGCTTATGGCGTATTAAATTATAAGCCTGGAACCTTTGATAACTAACTATAATCTTCCAGAACATTGCAGCTCTGTTTATTATTTTTCTGAATTATGTATTTACATTATGCGATTCTTAGGGTGTATACACATATATGTTCTAATGAATTGCTTTCTTTGAAATAATAAATCACTATTCTGCATTCAACACTACGTTTTATGGTTGCATATATTCGCATATAAATTTCGATTAATACCGACTGCCGACAAGTTCTTTTGCGTAGTCTCATTTCAAATGTATGTTTCAGAATAGCCATCAGTTTGAATTGAGGTATCAATACATTGTTTTTTTTTAAACAACATCTGCATAGTTTGGAGTATTAGTCACAGTCATCTTTTGAAATAATGTGAACAACAAGGTTCTGCTTTTCAATTTTTGTATTAATTGCTTCTTTTCCTTTGACGGCTATTTCGTTATCGTAGTCATTAGTTCATTTTGTTTGCAATCTTCCACCATTTCGGTTGCTAACGCTTGTCAAGAGAATTGTAAAAAATTTAACAATACCACCATAACTAACCTACCATTTATTATTTAGTATTCATTTTGACAACACTGGGTTGAAAACCTCTGCTGGTGGACTATCAGTCCTGGAGGGTATCATCAGCTCCGTAGTCAGTATGGTTTAAGTATTGTATTATATTGAATTTCATTGTATTGCATTGTATTACATTGTATTTCATTGTATTGCATTGCATTGTATAAAATTACTGTTTGATTGTATTGCTTGACCCTTATGGGTGTAATTTTGCAATAAAGATTACTATAATAAACCTTTCTAAAATTATCCGTTGATAAACTTAAAATTTGAGAGAAACTAAGGTTTTAACTGTCTAGGTTGACATAAAATACATTTTACTTTATTTAGTTCCATTTTAATCAGTAAGCTCTTCAACTGTTTTAGTTCTTATACAAACTTAGCTTTCCAATATTTCTGCTTTGAGCGTTCCTGATGAAAGAAATTCCAAACAAGAATGTGTTCTAAGCATTTTCTATGTTTAATGGACCGTGAAAATGGGATAAAATCTCTAATTTGGCATTACAATTAGAACGATCATATCATAAGGAACATGTGTACTAACGAGAACGATAGTTATACATGTAGCAGAGCCAGTAAATTCAACATGAAAATCAGCCAATCCAATGCCTTATGGAAAAAGAGAAGCTGTACAAAATCCCATAGGTGCTGTTAAAATCTAACTAGCAAATATTTCAAGAAGAATCGCCGTAGTTAAGGTACTGAAAACTTATATCAGTATAAGTACCCGGATGTGAATTAAAAAAAAAGTAAAACATCAAGTGAAAAATCCACAAATAACTGATAAATAATATCAGATATAAAAGAGTGAAATATGTTTTAAATTTATAAAAAAAACAATGTTTTCTCAATCTTGTAGATAGATATAAGAGGCTCTCATATAAGTACCAAAGACAACTGTCTATCCAAGTCACAATTTATAAAAGTAAACCATTATAGGGTTAAAGTACGGTCTTCAACAAAGAGCCTTGGTTCACACCAAACAGCAATGCTATATAGTCCATATCAATCATGACAATAAATATTAACAAATAAAATTTACTTAGTAAAAGACTAATAATCCTGACTATATGTATTACATGAACTGGTTGCCATCAGAAATGAAAATATCAATATTCAAACTAACGAAAGCTTGCTTACACGTGCAACCAAATATAAAGCACAAAATGCTAATACCAATATGAAGCTCTCATCTATAGAACTTACAAAAAAATTGTCAAGATAACAAACCTCAATGTAATATATTAAAAAATATAAAAATCCAGGGGACAACATCTTAAAGAAAATTATTTGCAATTAATATTTCATTCCAAATCCATTACCACAAAACATCTTCAAATATTACTACATCTCGAAATTATTTATAACAACATTTAACCTGTATCGTCAAAACTAATTGTTTCTTCTAAGATAAAAGTCAGATAATATATCAATCACTTCTATACATAAAAGATCTAACATTCTCAAATTTGAACGGCATACTGTAGTAGTCCATTTTGTCAGGTAGTTGTCCTCAAAGTAGATAATACGTTTTTTTTTTATCAAGTTATTATAACCTCACAAACTATTACATAACTGTCAAGACACAGTATGCATTTTATTATCATATCAGACTATTAATTCTCTCCATCATAACCCTGATCCACCAAAAATACAACTTAAATCACAAACAAGGAGAAAAAAACCAGTATATATTGATATTACTTGGAGTGAAATATTCCAATAAAAAACCTATACCAACAAACAACAAATCTGTATATAATCAGCTAAAATACGGCAAGTTTAAAAAAAAAAGCTATTACTTGTGATTTAAAATATTTCTTCAGTGATGCAAGATTGTACTACTTTTTTATCGAGTGGTGCGAGTTCTCACTCTGTGTGACACGTGTGAGGAATTTAGTACGAGAAGAAGAACAAATTGAATACAAACCATTTCCGCCTGCTTACAAAACGTAGACGGTAAGAAACCAGCTACGCGACTTTATATTGGGTTTGACTTGAAGCTTCGCGAATTAAAGCAATTACTATATCAAGTTATAAAAAAACACCATTATAAAGTCGGCTAAAAAAAAATTGTCTACACATATTTAATAGTATAAATAGAGATAAATGGCCTAAAACAATTATTGAATACAGAACTGAAGGACCCCGCCCCATCCAGAACCTCACAAGTACTTGCAGTATATATGCAAGTAAAATATTTGATGCATTGTAATGTTTTCACTTCAATATAGTTATTAAATGCTATTCGGCTTAACATAATGGAAACATTCTCATATAATGGAAACATTCTCATTCAAAGACTTGAAAACTCAAAAATATCAGGAATACATTATTGTTCGTACTGAGCACCTGACGTATGTACAATGGTCTATACGGTTAATTAAGTACATGCATGTCGTTATTATAAATGACTATAAACGGAATCTCAAGGTCATCTCTTCCAAATCATCATCGTAAATTGGCGAATATAGGTCACAGTACTATCTCATTTAAAGTTTTGTTCTCCATACAAAATATTTAGGTTAGAATGAAAACAACCATGGTACCATCCAGCTTTACATGAAACCGCACATTGGTTTGAAACTGTGTGGTCCTTTGTGTTAAACATTTTCCCGGCTATTTCAGCGATATACGTGTTGCCTGAAAAAAATATTTTAAATATAACTTATATTTTACTTCTTTGTCGGATACGTTATTCGCATTCGTTTAGTTGGAAATGCCAACCTTTTTAATCGTCCAGGGAAGGATGCCATTTGAACTAAAACAAAAAGGAATGCGTGTGTATCTATTCCAAGTCTCATCTTAAAGCTGACATTTTAGTGATTGAGTTGCTATTTGAGCTATTCGCATCTGCTGTAACTCAACTGTCTTTTTCAATGCTCTTTTACTCGGAAATCACTCGAACAATTTCAACAAAACAATGTCTTCTGATTGCAGTGATTGCAGATTTTGAGCAAGTCAAAGTCAAACAAACAAGATTATCCGTGTTTGAAAAGAAAACAACAAACAGAGTAACCAAAGACTTAGTAAATTACAAACCCAATAAAATTAAGGATGATCAGATGGATTTGGCTATTTATTCAGGTCCGTTTTGATTATAAAACTCTTCCTTGATGCTGTAGAACATAATAGACTAGACCTGGTTTAATAGCTAGCTTAACCTTTCAATTGTATGATTGTTGCATTAAAATTTATTTTATTCACTGTGATTGATATAAATAAGAAGATTTTGTATGAGTGTCAATTAGACAATTATCCATCCAAGCTAAGTCACAATGTTTAAAAAGTTAACAATTAAAGGTACAAAGTACGACTTTCAACACAGAGCTTTATCTCACATAGAACAGTTAGCTATAAAGAACCTAAAAAATTACAAATGTAAAATAATAACATCTGCTGTGCAAGTCTCCTGTTTTCAATCTGTATGAATCTGATTAAGAAAAAATCAATAAAAGTCAACATAACGAGCAACATCTACAGTAGTAAATAACAAACACAAGCATTCAACTGAATTCCCTACCTTTGTCAGTTATGTTAAAAATGAAATGAAAAACAGGCTTATCTTTAGTGAGGAAACGTTAACAACTGATGTGCAAATAAGGAAGACTTTATATAAAAGATGGTAGAAAAAAGTTTTCAAAAATAAAATAAAATAAAATTGGAGAATGTCTTGGGGGGATGTCCGTGGTCACTAAGCAATAATGTATACTAGTTTAGAGAAATTGACGTCACACTATACTCCAAAACATGCAAATGAAGCAAAACTAACGTTTCTCTTTGTTTTGGTTTCCTTGTAGTTGTGCCATAATACAGTCTTTTGGTGTTGATCGGACATGAAACAAGCAATCAAGCAATCAATCAGTTAATTAATCTTCTAATTAAGATAAAATTGAGAATGGAAATGGGGAATGTGTCAAAGAGACAACAACCCGACCATAGAGAAGACAACAGCAGAAGGTGACCAACAGGTCTTCAATGCAGCGAGAAAACCCCCCACCCGGAGGTGTCCTTCAGCTGGCCCCTAAACAAATATATATACTTGTTCAGTGATAATGAACGCCATACTAAACTCCAAATTGTACACAAAAAACTAAAATTAAAAATAATACAAGACTAACAAAGGCCAGAGGCTCCTGACTTGGGACAGGCGCAAAAATGCGGCGGTGTAAAACCTGTTTATGAAACTCAACCCTCCACTATACCTCTAGCCAATGCAGAAAGGTAAACGCATAACAATACGCACATTAAAATTCAGTTCAAGAGAAGTCCGAGTCTGACGCCAAAAGATGTAAACAAAGAAAATAAACAAAATGACAATTATACATAAATAACATCAGACTACTAGCAGTTAAGTGACATGCCAGCTCCAGATTTCAATTAAACTGATTGAAAGATTATGTCTTCATCATATGAATAATAGGCACAATCCTTCCCGTGAGGGGTTTAGTATCATACCATCATAACATATATGAGAAGAACAAGATATATTTTAGGGACTAGTTTAAATTTTCACGCAAGTTTTTTTACCCCGCCACATGTCTTAAGACTTGTATTTCGTATAGTTGCAGTTGTTGAAACTTAAATGGTATATCGTCAGTCCGATGGGTTTTTATTTCAAATATGAGTGCATTCTAGGTATTGTCTCGTTGATATATATATATATTTGTACGTGTATTCCTTTTTGGATTCTCCATTAGTGTAAAACATGCTGAACGGTTATCAACAAAGAGTACAACTTGTCTGTGTTCCATAACCGTCAACCAAATCATCATTGTGTCTATTGAGAGAGAATTAAAAGTCACCATGAGTCAACCTGGTAATGTTAAAAGATGAATCCGGTAGAATAAAAGTACTTTGTAAATCGAACATTTGTAAGCGTCGTTTCTCTGTAGCTGGAAGAAATTAAAATTTATGTGTACTTCGTATTTAAGAATTGAATGCTTCTTTTTGTAACTTCATTGGGGTATAAAAGCGTCGACCGAAGTACATTTTGTATGAAGTGCGGAAGCGCTTCATTCTAAAAATGTGCGCACGGTCAACGCCTTTACAACCATATGAAGTTACAAAAAGAAGCATTCAATACTTATAATTACATTTTTTAGCTTTGGTCATGAAAACACGATTTTTTTTTATTTAATTCACCTGTGCAATTTAGGTGTAATACCACCAAATCATGGTACGTCACATCCGGTTGCATACAAAAGAAGGCCTAAAAAAATATTCCCTTGAATTTGACAGTTGTAGAAAATTAACCCTGCATTTCAATGCACTTAAATTTTTCTGAGTCGTAAATATGTATGTTGGGTGTCTGAAAGCATCATACTTTTTTTATTTGATGGTCTTATAAAATATTTTGGAACGTTAAGGTTACAAAGTTACCAAAGCAGGTAACCAGTAAATAACAGTGTAAAAATTGGGTTGTCTACCCTCGGCGGTGGTTACTTTCTTATATGCAATGAAATGTAGTGTGAAATTTTCACTGTATCACTGGAAAGGATTGAACTTTACACATGCAAAGTATTTCTTTGGTTGAAATAAAGGTATTATACTGTACGATTTTTTTTAAAAGTGCCAATTTAACAAAGACTAAGAGGGAAAAATCAATGGTGGTATTACACCTATTTAGGGAAACTAAATGTGCACTCGTGACCCTATTGTACTTTCATTTTTAAAAGTTATTAATAAACCAGTTCATACATTGTAAACATGGACTATTCGGAATGGATTTAGACACAGAAAGTACGTTTGAGGTAAAATTGCATTGAAATGGGGGTTTACGGGTGTTTTCTTAGTCAAATGGGTGGACAGACGAAGCTGTATTTAGATTACTGTGTTAAAATTTAAATTACCCTTACAGTTTTTGTTTTGTTTATACAACATGTGAATTTTTTATTTCAGTGTTAACCATGTTCTGAAGAGCATTCTGTTGAAAAATCTTATATGTGAATTGGTCTGCAGATGACACTTCAGCATTAAAGTATGTATCAACTATCATCATGTTTTTTTTTTTGTTTTGGCCGCAAAAGTTTACAATTTGCCATTGTGCCGTCTACATTTTGCACAGACAATAACTCATCTAAACACTTATTTGTCCTGGATTTATACACATCAGAATCCAGTCTCACATACTTAAACTTTATAATTTTTACCAATTATTTTTTGTACCAGCATTCCAAGGGACATAACCCTTTTTAAAAACATTTTGAGGTATTTTTTTATTACTCTTTCTCCCCATTTTCTAATGTAAAATACAAGAAAGTGGACTTTTTGTGTAAATCTATTAGAAATATACTGTTATGAGTAAATAAAAAGACTTTGATACCAGTAGCAATAAATGATTGACTGAAAGGGAACCGTTATTTCTCACACTAGGGGAACAGACCAAAAACTCAAGTTACACATAAGGGCTTATAGAAACTTCCGTGTAGACTGTTAACATTTATAGAGACAGTTCTTTCAGCTAAAACACTTTAATTATTGATTTAACATTACATTTATTTCATTTTTGTGGGAAAATAATCACATTTGTTTTATTTTTTAGACAAAAGATATCAAGTTTTGATGAAAAAGGAAGGAAGGAGGAAAAATGGACCAAAACAGACCAAAACAGACCTTCAAATGAACTCTAAAAGGTGCAATAAAATTGTTTATCATCTTAAAGTTGTCTTTTGTATTCTATTTAATTGTTTGAATGCATATATCATGAGTTTATGATCAGATATTAGTTAACACTGCATTTTATAATGATACACTGAAATTAGGATTTTTCGAAGAAATTGGACTGAAATTGCCGTAGGATATGGCCTTACATTATAGTGATTTTCTCTGAAACTATAGTTCTGACTGAGACAAAACTTGACAGTTATGCTTGAAATAACTTGCAATTGGAGGGGAAAAAAATTGCATTCAGTTTATTTGACATTTAGGTGTTCTTTAGGTGTAATACCACCAAATCATGGTACGTCACATCCGGTTGCATACAAAAGTAGGCCTAAAAAAATATTCCCTTGAATTTGACAGTTGTAGAAAATTAACCCTGCATTTCAATGCACTTAAATTTTTCTGAGTCGTAAATATGTATGTTGGGTGTCTGAAAGCATCATTCTTTTTTTATTTGATGGTCTTATAAAATATTTTTGAACGTTAAGGTTACATAGTTACCAAAGCAGGTAACCAGTAAATAACAGTGTAAAAATTGGGTTGTCTACCCTCGGTGGTGGTTACTTTCTTATATGCAATGAAATGTAGTGTGAAATTTTCACTGTATCACTGGAAAGGATTGAACTTTACACATGCAAAGTATTTCTTTGGTTGAAATAAAGGTATTATACTGTACGATTTTTTTAAAAGTGCCAATTTAACAAAGACTAATAGGGAAAAATCATTGGTGGTATTACACCTTTATTGTGGGACCACGTGTTACAATGAATGATAAGTTTTATTGAGTAATGCAATTAAATTGCTGAAGGAATAACACGTCATGTGCAGCTAGCCAATCTGAATAAAGTATTATAATGAAACATACATCTAATGTTATTATTATTATATAACAGTTGGTTGCTTTCACAAGTTTGAAGAATTAGAGACATCAGTTCAGCAAAGCACTCGTACATAATTCACCATGTATCTCAAGAACTATGTGTATTCTAAATTTTTACTACCTAAAAATGACAAAAGCGTCACATCTTTTCCTCAATTTGTATTATTAAGAAATTTGTAAGACAGTCACATTGTTTTGGTGTACGGTTTTAAATATTACCCAGAATGCTTTAGATTTAAGACTGACATGTAGATCCACTTAGTTTTTCGTGCTGATTTGACTTTTTATTAACACCTTACTGTGATAACATGAATAATAACTAAAGTAAATCAGATATGACATATTAGAACCCCTCTTAGTGGTGTCAAAGTAATCATATAGTCATTGTTTTGGGCCAATATAATAACATTAATTTATCATTATGTTTCCATAAGATAATCAAATGAACATAACAAAAACAAAAATACAGTCCTTGACTAGCAAATATGATATATTTGGTCTGGTAATCAAATAATCACTACACAGTAGCCAAGTAATCAAATAATTAAAACCCCATCAGGAGACCTTATTACGACAACTACTGGCTAAGAACACGTACATGGAATAAATAGGAAGTTCCTTCAAAATGATGACATGTACATTTGTTCCAAATTGATTTATTAACCTTTTGATACATCTGTGTTTTAGTTTCCATGTACTAAAGGTTGAATGGCGCTCACCGAGTACCTACATTTTTTGAGACATGTTTTACAAAAGTACATTTTCTTGTAAGTCTTATTGGTCAATTGAAGTTCAAATGAAAGCAGTGATATTCATTGATAGAACTGGTTCGCTTGTGTTTTGGACGGCTTTTCTTTTTCTCTTTCCAAGGTATTATGTAAGCGCTGTTTATTGCTAACCATTAATAGGCATGCATAATGTCAAAAAATGTCAAAAACCATCTGGTCTTTTAAAGTTTTTATTTATTTTTTTTTTTTTTTTTGCGATCTTTGAGTCTCTCCGTTAAATCTATAAACATATTTTGTAGACTGACTATTTAGAGTTTGTTAAATTGCAAATATACTTGTCTAGTGTCGAATACGGGGATGTTGACCTCTATATCTCGATGTCTTTTGTTTTTGTAACGTTTTGATACTGTCGTCTGTATTACGGCCCTCCCCAACTCCCGAACCTACACCGGAGATAAAGACGGGCATTATGTTTTGTGTTGCTTGCCAGGAAATTAAATAAAGTTATTTCCAAATTAAGTCTAATTGTTTTTTTAACACTTCTTTTCATCGTAAAACGGTTGGTTTTCAAGAACATTTTGTCCCCAATCGTAAATATATCTTATTTACATGTATGTGAAAATAATGTAATTGTATGGATTGTATGCATTATTCCAAAAATGGGCCGTTATTGATTCCTACATACATATATTGTATATTTCATTTACACTGTATAGGGCTCATACATTTTTTCCTTTTTACATTTTACCAGGAAAATTAACAAACCACCCTGCATGTCAAGTTATAACTACATTCCCATCCGAATCCCTTTGTTATGAAAAGTATACGTTTCAAATCTCTTTGATGAAATTGGAAATGGGTGCTTTCTGACACGTCCGTGTTCTTATGTGTACTAATTATTTATGAGAAGACACCTCATAGCGGTCGTTTCTAAGATTAATAAGTATAACTTGTCGTCAGAAAATGTGTAAAAGATGCACTGTTATTAATAAGATTGATTGCAGAATAATGAAATCTGCGTTTTAAAATATTTGGTACTATTATCCTGTCCTCGTTATTTACGATCTAACCGCCTCTGTGGTGTCATATAGCGTACTCGCCTTAAGTAACGACCAAGGACTTGAAAATTGGTATTTGCTGCTTCTCCGCTTAGCACAAAGTATTTATGAGTATGCACAAAGACTACCCGGCACGAAATCACAATATTTATCCAGTTAAAAATCCGGCTCAAATTGTCGGTCTTATACAACACAGGACTCGTATTCATATTACATGTACGTTAAAAAAAAACATAATCATCGCTAAACAGATATTTTGGTTGCATAGTGTATGCAATTACCTTTTAATACCATACATTGTGTACTTCTACTAGTATTTAGAACTTGAACAACAACTTTACAATCATATATTAATTATCTTTTATATCACGTTTTATATCTGTTAATTCAATAGCTATTGAGGAATGGGTTTGGTTGAGTTCGCCTTACAGACACATCTCTGAGTAAAATGTGTACTTATTTTATTAACTGTTTATATATAGACATTCAACATTTTATACATGGCTAAATGATACAATTTCAATAAATATTAATCTCTTATATGGATAATTCAATTATTTTCTCAGATGTGCAGAGAACTTGTTATATATCTACTGGTAATCATAATAAATGTCGGCTATACACAAGGGGCGTATATTGTTGAAGTTCCAGGCGGGCCAACGTTTTTATTACTACCAGAGAGCTCTGACGATACTTTCGATCCTACGGGGATAATAATGCGTAAGTTAACTGAATATTTGTAAGAAGAACATCCTTAAAGTTTGCATTAAAATCGTTGCATTTCCTATAGTGAATGGGTAAGAGTTAGTTATCAGTGATTCCGTTCTTTAACGATATTCGCTACTTAGTTATTTACGCCATTGTTCTTAAGTCTCTGGTGCACACCCTTTCGTCGAGACAGATGCAATTGGTAACGCAGGTCAAAACTTGATGTACACGATTGCAACATCAATCGTGTTGCGATGGCAACCGAAAAGGCAGACAGACGTTTACTGTACAACGATAGCCAAATAGATTGTTTTAAGAGATAGCCAAATAGATTGTTTTAAGAGTTACCAGTAACGCATATCTTCGCTTTGCGACAGCAGAACTAGATTGACGTCCACACTATACAGTATCGATTAATTATTATGCTTCGTGAAAGTATATTTCGTTATATCTAAAAAAATTAATAGAAAGAAGAAAGATACCAAAGAGATATCCAAACTATGAGTATTCACCTCAGAAACTAACAAAACCTTTAAATAGACTTATCAAAAAGGGATATAGTTACGATACTGTTGTCAGGTCACTAAAGATTGCTTATTTTGGCGTTAATATTGATTCACTTATAGGGTCTTTGCATCGGAACTAAACACATTTATTAAAAAACCAGTTGTTGGCATGACACGGGTTATGTTCTTCTCATATATGTTATGATGGTATGATACTAAACCCCTAACGGGAAGGATTGTTCCTGATATTCATATGATGAAATCATAATCTTTCAATCAGTTAAATTGAAGTCTGTTGTTATTTATGTATTATTGTCATTTTGTTTATTTTCTTTGGGTAAATCTTCTGACATCAGACTCGGACTTCTCTTGAATTGATTTTTAAATGTGCGTATTGTTATGCATTTACTTTTCTACATTGGCTAGAGGTATAGGGGAAGGGTTGAGATCTCATAAACATGTTTAACCCCGCCGCATTTTTGCGCCTGTCCCAAGTCAGGAGCCTCTGGCCTTTGTTAGTCTTGTATTTTTTTAATTTTAGTTTCTTGTGTACAATTCGGAAATTAGTATGGCGTTCATTATCACTGAACTAGTATATATTTGTTTAGGGGCCAGCTGAAGGACGCCTCCGGGTGCGGGAATGTCTCGCTACATTGAAGACCTGTTAGTGACCTTCTGCTGTTGTTTTTTCTATGGTCGGGCTGTTGTCTCTTTGACACATTCCCCATTTCCATTCTCAATTTTATGATTAGTCGAAAACTAAGTAGATTAAAAAAAAATGCGATGGCAAAAAAAAAACTGAAAAACTACCAAAAGACAAACAAAAGTTTACAAAACATACTGTTTGTACTAACTGAGGAGATTTCCAGCATTGGTGCTATACATTTAGGAATTGTTTTCCAATCCATCCATCTCCTTAATCAAAGAATTAAAGTTATAATGATACTGTTGAAAATAAATCACAGTGTTTCGTATTTTATAGATAATATCGATACGCTACTTCATAATTTGAAGCAAGAGCAAAATATTTCTTCTTTTTTTCTGTACTATTCATATTAGGCATTACATGTATAAGCTTGTGTCTACTTTAACTGCTTATGTTGTTGCTGTACGAAATATTACTATGAAGTACAACAGCCAATATTAGAGTGTAGGCCGGCATGTTTTCTTATCGTCAGGCTATAGATATACATTTGTAGATGCAATGGTCTTTTCTATCGTTTCAATGAGTTTTAGTGTTGCTATATCATAGACGTATATTCTTCACATTCATCTATTGTGTTTCACTTTGTTATCGACCTTACTATAGAAATACGATTGCAAATATTTGTTTACATGTGGATATCTGGTATATTTTGTTTTCTTTAATGTTTAAATCATATAGTTTTTAGTATTATTTTATTTTTAATTATTTTTTAGTATTTTTTTTTTTGGGGGGGGGGGTGTACTTGTTTGTTTATTGTTTGTTTATTTCTAATGGTCTTTGCTTTGTTTTTTTCCATTTTGGTTTTCTTGTGTAACACTTGCTCGCATTCGATATAGATCTATTCAGTCACTTTGTAACTATTATAATAACGATGTAATTATATGATATATAAGTAGTTATCTTTGGTACAATATAAAGCAATATGTTTTGTCCTTTAGTAACGATGTAATTATATGATATATAAGTAGTTGTCTTTGGTACAATATAAAGCAGTATATGTTTTGTCAGTAGTTATCTTTGGTACAATATAAAGCAGTATGTTTTGTCCTTTAGTAACGATGTAATTATATGATATATAAGTAGTTATCTTTGGTACAATATAAAGCAGTATGTTTTGTCCTTTAGTAACGATGTAATTATATGATATATAAGTAGTTATCTTTGGTACAATATAAAGCAGTATGTTTTGTCCTTTACAATGAGAACGACATATCACTGGTACATGCAACGTCTGTTGAATTTTATCCCAAATTATCCAGTATTTAAGAAGATTAAGCGTTTCACATGTCAAAATTCGTTCATTATCAAAGACCAAATGTTGTCTTCTTGTTTTTAATCTTTAGTAGAGGTGTGTTGTGAACTTTTTTCGTTGTCAATGATTTTCTGCAATGACGTTGTCAGTGTCTCTCGAGTTTTCAATGTGACCTTGGCATCTTCTGCCTCTTTTCGTTACTTCTATTTATGCCCCTACCACGAAGGACAGTCCGTCCCGTTCGTCCGTAACATCCACAGGTCCCTAGGACGTCCCGATTTTAAGTTTACCTCAACCACATACCATTATACTTTTACACAATGCTTATTATCTTAAAACACAGATCAAGTATGAATTTGGATGGCGTCACTTATACCGTTCGTGAGTTATGTCCCTTTATTCCTCCACTCGATCACACGTTATATGCACGCGGGAGCATCATCTGAGTCCCATGGACACATTGTCTATTTAATTTTTATTTTATTTTATAGTTATTACATTGTTGTTTTATGGAATTATAATCTTTTTATCTTTCTGATATTCCAGTTGTTACAGCGATGGCATTTCTAGCTGTATTTAGAGGTACTACGACGACAACGTTGTTGACGACGGCTTCAACGACAACAAGTGAAACTTCTACTGTTACTGCAACAACTACTACGACGACAACAACACCACAACCAACAACAGAAGGAGCACCTGTGATCAATAAATAGTGCTGCTCCTTCGGACTTGTTGGTTTTTTAGTCGCCTTTACCATTTCGCCATTAAATATACCATTAGTACATGTATTTTCTTATATATTTTATCAATATTATTAATAGTGATAAGTAAAATCTATGAGAAATTTGTAAGTAAAACTAAATGTATGGTATTAAATCTCATTCCAACATCAAAGTTAAAATAAAATATCTAAAACTATTTAAATAACCCAAATCAACATTAAACCTTGAAAATGCACAACTTTTCATGTAAGGTAGCAATTTTGTAGTGATTCGTTACATTTCAATGACAAATGGTAGATATGGGTTTTCTTTAGAAAATTCCAAAATATGGAGTATCCTTAAAAATTGCCATTATTCTATCAAAAAAGCTGCGACACCATATGTGTTTTGCAGTTTCATTCACATCCTAAGGTGTTGAAAATTCAGAATTTGACAGTTTTTTCAACCATTTTTTTTCCAGTGAAAAAGCAGAACCCAGAAAGGCTTTCTTTTTTGCCTATGTAAAAAAATACTTCATCGTAACGTACTGAATGCCTGTGAAAATTGACTTTGAAATGTAAGTCATACTGCGCTAACAATGTCCTGACATAACTCCGTTCTATTTTCAGTTTTTAAAGATCTTTTGGGACCCTTAATTTGGGTTCAAACTAGGATCCACGACAATCGCTCAGGTTTAAGTTTCCAGATGCTTGACTTTCCTTTTGTTAAGAGGTATCATACTACTTGCACCACGTTTACATCTCTCAGTCGATGCATACATATACTATATTCCATATTAACATGTATGTTAGATTTAATTCTCCCGAAGTTTGTCAAATCATCTTGACACGTTTTGTACTAAAATTCTTGTAAGCGTCACATGTGAAAAAGGCTCTTATTCTAAATTGCTTTTGTGGGAAATCCATGTTTTGCATGCGAAATACCACTCTTTGTTTTTATGCACCTTCATTGATTGGGTTGTACTATTATAAAGGTAAATGACGTGCATACATAGATAGAAAGCAAATCAATAGCACAAAAACAAAGGACATTTACCGATCAACAGGTCTACGGTCTTCAACAAATAAATAAGTGTATTAACAATATGTCCAAATCTAAAACTGTTACAAAGAATTTGACACTAGGGAAGATAACTGTTACAAAAGTACTTCAATTAATATATAACTTTTGATATGAAGAACGTAGAAATTGAGCATTGTATTTAAAACTATTGGTGTATATTCAATTCATTGTCTTTTAAATGGTTGATTTTTGATTGGTCTGCCGAGAGTCTGACATTCAAATATGTTCTCCTGATGAGCCATGGGATAGAAGAAAATGTATTAACCACTGAAAACCGAACATTTTAAAAAATTACCTGTTTCGCTCATCTCGTTTTCATTATTGGTATCACATTTTTGAATGCTCTCTCTCTCGAAGATGCTTGATGAACTTTAATAGTGGATATAACCGATCCCCTCTATCTGGTAATTGACGTCATAAAGGCGCTGTGAAGAAAATTACTCGAAAGTGGTCTATTCATGATCTGATAGAAATAGAATCCACAACTGTATGAAGTGTATTATGATATTTGACCACTCGGGAAAATAACATTTTCATATTTAAAAAGCAAGGATCGCCGAGAGTGGATAAAGATCGTATTGCACGAATTTTGGTAGTAGAATCTGTTTCTCTTATGATTTTATTCGATATATAGACAATCTTAATCCTTATTTTCGAATGATCTGCAAGAATATGAATGTGTTCTTTTTATTGACGTCATCAGGTATAGTCGCCTTTTGTCATGAAGTCACAATAGGAAATTCAGATGAAAGCAAGAAAATTTCACGTCATAAACTAATTTTGACAAAGGAAGAATTGAGATTAAACACGCAACACATTAATTGAATACCCGTTTCACAAAAGGTCGTAAATCGTGAAATAGATCAAGACTGGGCATACATTCGTTACCTACGTTCATGTCCGTATATATGGATATAATATAAAACCTTTCAGTACCCTGTACAAAGTTCGGCTTCGCCACAGGGTGAACTTGGATACTTCAGGTATTAAAATATCCATACCTACTGATATGCACGTAGATAACTCTTCAACTTTGTACTTGTTTGGCTTTATAACTATTTTGATCTGAGTGTCACTGATGAGTCTTATGTAGACGAAACGCGTGTATGGCGTATTAAATTATAAGCCTGGTACCTTTGATAACTAATTATAATCTTCCAGAACATTGCAGCTCTGTTTAATTTTTTTTCTGAATTATGTATTTACATTATGCGATTCTTAGGGTGTATACATATATATGTTTTAATTAATTACTTTCTTTGAAATAATAAATCACTATTCTGCATTCAATACTACGTTTTATGGTTGCATATGTTTGCAATTCGCATATAAACTTCGATTAATTCCGACTGCCGCCAAGTGTTTTTGCGTAGTCTCATTTCACATGTATATATTAGAATAGCCATCAGTTTTAGATGAGATATCAACACAATTTTTTTTCGAAACAACATCCATATAGTTTGGAGGATATTATATTAGTCACCGTTATCTTTGGAAATACTGTGAACATCAAGGATCTGCTTTTCAATTTTTGTATTTACTGCTTCTTTTACTTTGACGGCTCTTTCGTTATCGTAGTCATTTGTTCGTTTCGTTTCAAATCGTCCACCATGTCGGTTGCCAACGATTGTCCAGAGAATTGTAAAAAATTCAACAATACCACCATAACCTACCATTTATTATTTAGTATTCATTTTGACAACACTGGGTTGATACCTCTGTTGGTGGACTATCAGTCATCGAGGGTATCATCAGCTCCGTAGTCAGTATGGTTTATAATAAACCTTTCTAAAATTGTCCGTTGATAAACTTAAAATTTGTGAGACACTAAGGGTTTAACTCTCTAGGTTGACATAAAATACATTTTGATTTATTTAGTTCCATTTTAATCAGTAAGCTCTTCAACTGTTTCAGTTCTTATACAAACTTAGCTTTCCAATATTTCTGCTTTGAGGGTTCCTGATGAAAGTAATTCCAAGCAAGAATGTGTTCTAAGCATTTTCCATGTTTAATGGACCGTGAAAATGGGATAAAATCTCTAATTTGGCATTACAATTAGAACGATCATATCATAAGGAACATGTGTACTAACGAGAACGATGGTTATACATGTAGCAGAGCAAGTAAATTCAACATGAAAATCACCCCATCCAATGCCCTATGGGAAAAGGGGAGCTGTACAATATCCCATAGGTGCTGTTAAAATCTACCTAGCAAATATTTCAAGAAGAATCGCTGTAATTAATGTACTGAAAACTTGTATCAGTATAAATATCCGGATGTGAATTAAAAAAAAGTAACACATCAAGTGAAAAATGCACAAATAACCGAATAATATCAGATATAAAAGAGCACGTACAACCAAATATAAAGCACCAAATGCTAATACCGATATGAAGCTCTCATCTATAGAACTTACAAAAAAATTGTCAAGATAACAAACCACAACGTAATATATTAAAAAATATGAAAATGCAGGTGACAACATCTTTATTTGCAATTAATATTTCATTTCAAATCCATTACCACAAAAACTTTCTTCAAATATTACTACATCTCGAAATTAGTTATAACAACATTTAACCTGTATCGTCAAAACTAAATGTTTCTTCTAAGATAAAAGTTAGATAATATATCAATCACTTCTATACAAAAAAGATCTAACATTCTCAAATTTGAACGGCATACTGTAGTAGTCCATTTTGTCAAGTAGTTATCCTAAAAGTAGATAATACGTTTTTTTTATCAAGTTAATTATAACCTCAAAAACTGTTACATAACTGCAAGACACAGTATGCATTTTATTATCATATCAGACTATCAATTCTCTCCATCATAACCCTGATCCACCAATAATACAACTAAAATCACAAACAAGGAGAAAAAAAAACAGTATATATACATATTGCTTGGAGTGAAATATTCCAATAAAAAACCTATACCCACAAACAACAAATCAGCTAAAATACGGAATAAAAAGCTTTTACTCGTGATTTAAAATATTTCTTCAGTGATGCGAGATTGTATTACTTTTTTTATCGAGTGGTGCGAGTTCTCACTCTGTGTGACACGTTTAAGGAATTTAGTACGAGAAGAAGAACAAATTGAATACAAACCGTTTCCGCCTGCTTACAAAACGTAGACGGTAAGAAACCAGCTACCGAACTTTATATTGGGTTTAACTTGAAGCTACTCGAATTAAAGCAATTACTATATCAAGTTATAAAGTACTTAACATACACCAACAGTTTATTATCATATAATACTTCAGACGATCGTCGGCTCGGAGACAAACCAGCTAAAAAAAGATTGTCTTCACATATTTAATAGTATAGATAGAGATAAATGGCCTAAACAGTTATTGAATACAGAACTGAAGGACCCCGCCCCCATCCAGAACCTCACACGTACTTGCAGTTTATATGCAAGTAAAATATTTGCTGCATTGTAATGTTTTCACTTCAATATAGTTATCAAATGCTATTCGGCTTAACGTACTGGAAACATTCTCATTCAAAGACTTGAAAACTCAAAAATGTCAGGAAAACATTATTGTTCGTCCTGAGCACCTGACGTGTGTACGGTACGGTTAATTAAGTACATGCACGTTGTTATTATCAATGACTATAAACGGAATCTCAAGATCATCTCTTCCAAATCATCATTGTAAATTGGCGAATATAGGTCACAGTACTATCTCATTTAAAGTTTTGTTCTCCATACAAAATATTAAGGTTAGAATGAAAACAACCATGGTACCATCCAGCTTTAAATGAAACCGCACATTGGTTTGAAACTGTGTGGTCCTTTGTGTTAAACATTTTCCCTTCTATTTCAGCGATATACGTGTTGCCTGAAATTTTTTTTTTAAATATAAATCATATTTTACTTCTTTGTCGGATACGTTAAACGCATTCGTTTGGTTGGAAATGCGAACCTTTTTTAATCGTCTAAGGAAGGATGCCATTTGAACTAAAACAAAAAGGAATGCTTGTGTATCTATTCCAAGTCTCATCTTAAAGCCGACATTTTAGTGATTGAGTTGCTATTTGAGCTATTCGCATCTGCTGTAACTCAACTGTCTTTTTCAATGCTCTTTTACTCGGAAATCACTCGATCAATTTCAACAAAACAATGTCTTCTGATTGCAGTAATTGCAGATTTTTTTAAGCAAGTCAAATTCAAAAAAACAAGATTATCCATGTTTGAAAAGAAAAACGACAAACAGAGTAACCACAGACTGAGTAAATTACAAACCCAATAAAGTTAAGGATGATCAGATGGATTTGGCTATTTATTCAGGTCCGTTTTGATTATAAAACTCTTCTACTGTTTCGTTTCTTGAACATCCTTGAAACTTAAATATACGGTTTTTAGCGTTCCTGATGAAAGAAAATCATTCCAAAAAAAGCGCTTTGGGCGTTTGAAATATAACGTCTTATATCCAAAGCAAATATTGGTATTATGTTTATAATAATGATATCTCAGTCATTGCCTATTAAAACAATTTAAAATCTATTCAGATTAGAAATATTAAAAAGTGTGAATGTTCTAACAAAATAAAGGTAAAACGTTGCAGGTCATCGTACAATGAACTCTCTAATAATGCATGTTCTTCAGTTTCAACAGTGTTTCTACAAGTTTCACAGGTTTGTTGTAGCACGGATAGTTTCTCAAATTGTGCAGCCTCTATGTGGATTAGTGCAATACAACAACAAAACTGCGTCTTTGCTCTTTTATGCGATGCTTCTGTAACTTTTTGCATATTTTTATTATTGTGTATTGAAGTTTTGCCGTATACGGTGCAGTAAATGCGTGAGCATATGATTTCACTCCCGGTTTTTAGTGGAGTTCGTGTTGTTTCTTATTTATTATTTATAGCTGTTGATGTAAATGTCCTTTGGTTTTGA